>NW_017100174.1:610663-636752 GCF_001263275.1 Habropoda laboriosa
TACTTTGACGCAGAGTGAAACGAGAATAAACGTTCTATTGGTTGACTTCAAACTTGTGTGCACTTTGTCATCATTCATCATCGTCGAATATTATTAAGATATCCAGAAACAATGACGGATCACGCAAGTGAACCGTTGTTATAGAGAAATACGAGCGGCTGTTATATTAATAATTCAAGGTAGTGTTGTGATTAATAAATATAGAAATGCAATATTAACGAGATAATTGAATATTCACGAAGAGTATCGGCGCAAGACCCGTCGAATGTTGCATTGAGAATGTTTCCCTGAGAGATAATTCTGTACGATGAATCGAGCTTGTTTCTTGTTGTTTTTAACGGTGCAATTAACTGCTACTTCGTCCGCTAATGAAAATGACATTATCCGTGATTACTTCGCATTCAAAAAAGTGGAAAGAATCGTGGGTTTCTCTTGCGACAACATGGAAAGTGCGTAGCAGACAAACATTTTGTATAAATCTATTGTATCTTATTTTAATTCGACCGTGTATATTCTTCTTTCTATTTTATGGAAAGCAGATGATTTTAAACTCGCGAAAACGTTTAACAACATGTATACTACATACATTTCGATGTTGAATTCCGCGGTTGAATCGCGTTTGGATGTCAGGAAGGTTTTAAGAGCGGAGTATCATCGTTTGGGTATTTTCTTGGATTGTCGATGCGATCGTAGGCGATACACTAGAATTCTCGTAGATGTAAGTAACTTTTCTTCGAGAAATTTTCATGTTACATTGCATAAAATTTGCTTATTTTTCTGTAATTCTCCTTTACCCTCTTTTCTTTATATTATTAAAAAAAAAAACGACGTTTCTTGTAACATTCCTTAAAATCTAACACTCGTTGCACTTAGGCAACAAAGTATTCTATGTACGATGAAATGCACAAATGGTTGATCTTTGGCTCAAATCTGAGTCACATAATGGAAATACTAAACGACGACGCGTTTACTATCTCCACTGACGTTATACTCGCTGTTCCATCAGCGAGTAATTATCTATTATACGATGTGTATAATCCGTGTAAAGATCGAGGGGGATCGATGAATGTTACGTACTTTGGAACGTGGAACAGTGAATCAGGATTAGACGTTACCCTGAGACAACCGAAAATTCAAAGGAGATCGAATCTTCATGGAATTAAACTTAAAGTTGGATTTATAGTAAGTTACTTGGTTCCTATAATTACCATCAACAATCAATGAAGCTTAAAATTTCGAATAATGTATATTCCTACAGACAGTGTATAATAATAAATTTATTAATAAAAACAAGAAAAACATAGAACATATATTTACAGGTTAATTTGAAACCAGAAAATATGTCACTTCACGATATGATGCTACAATACAATATGAAAACGAAGTTTGGCCGATCGAAATTTTTATACATGCTCCTCCTGCATCTTGCCGATCTTTTCAATTTCACGTAAAAATGAAGCTTAATTATTTATTAATCATTTGTATACTTTCTCATACAAAAGTTATCATATTTTTTATACTTTTTCACATAAAAGTTACGATTAGAAAATTTTCACTCAACAAGTGAGATGAATTAACCTGATTAGTTGTTGTTTATTAGTTCGTCTCTGCTTTGTAGTACGGAGATTGTTCAAATAAACCCGCAAAGGAGATTGGATAATTCTGGACCTGTTTTCGATGCCTTTAAAAAGAATCTTATCGATTTCTCGGCAAGTCCAGTTGCTATGAAGGCTGATAGATTGGACAACGGAGATATAGTTGGGCCAGTCTGGCCAATACGGTACAATACCACTGCCTTTCCACTTTCTCACGCCTTTCACTTGTACATCTTACGTATTCTATAACACCAACATTTTCGAAAAATAAACACTTGTTCGTAATACAAAAGTTTCCTTTTCATTGCGTGAATTTGAAATATATTCTTTTGCAAAGTTCGACTTTTATAGATCGTGTTTTATGTTTCGTACGATCTCGTCGATGAAAATGAAACCGGGCCAATTTTTGAAACCATTGTCAGTGAAGGTGTGGTACGTGATACTAGCGATGATAGGAATCGTGACGACTGTCCTAATTATTTTTCTACGAATAGAAGGCATTCGGAATCCTGCGGAGATTTATGGCCTCTCTGTTTTGCTCACAATAGGAGCTTTGTCGCAGCAAGGTACAAGATTGTTTCTAATCGACTTTTACAAGAGAAAAGAAGTTTCGAGAAACGATAGAAGAAGGTTGTTGAATATTGTAAACTGTTTATAAATTCTTTCGATTAGGTTCTGCGTTCGTTCCATCTCGTTGCGCGAGTCGAATGGCGTTTCTGCAAATTCTATTCTTCAGTTTGTTAATTCTGAATTACTACTCGGCGAGCGTGGTGTCGAATCGTTTGAAAAATAAGGGCGAGAAGATGAACGATTCTTTGATTAATTTATCGAAAAGCAATATGAAACTCGCGATGGAATCGACGCCGTACATTCGATCTTTTCTTCAGGTAATGTGTTATAGAAAATTTAAAAAAACCTTATCTTTTGAATATTCTTTTAAAGACTTTTCCAAATTTTAAGAAAACGAACTTTAAAAACTCTGTCTTTCGAGTGTCTTTGAAAAATTCTCTAAGTTTTAAGAAAAACATTGCAAATATCCACGTTTCTCGAAACGAACAAATTTTAAAAATTTGATCTTTCGAATATCTTTCTAAAAACTTTTCCGTGTTTCAAAAAATGTATTGGAAAGACGTTGCAAATATCCATGTTTCTCGCAACGAAGAAATGAAAGAGAACTTTGTCTTTTGAGTATCTTTTCAAAAATGTTGTCAAATTTTGAGAAAAATATTTGGAAAAAGTTCGAGGAAACGAATATGACCGTAATTAAATTGGAAGAGTTACGTATAAATATTTGCACGACAGGTGCCAGACAGGGAAGTGAGATACTTCTACGACCATCGTTGGACGAAAATACCAGCGTCGCAGAGATACTTGCCCTTAAACGAGGGACTTAATCGCGTGGCGGAGGGCCGTTTGGCTTATCACACGATGATCGATTCCGCTTATCCGTACATCGAGCAGACGTTCAATTACCGAAGTATCTGCGAGCTCACGGAGGTTCACTTGTTCCGCACTGTTCTGGCATTTTACGCCCGACACCGGAGCCCTTTCACTAAATTGATGAAAGTAGGGTACGACAAGATTGACCTATTGCAAAATCTATATCTATGTGCACATATATGGATGTATGTATTTCGAAAAGGGCGGAGAATATTAAGTGTACAATAGAAATAGTATTAAAATGTCAGGAGATATCATTTTAGTGTCATTTATGCTTCAGATTTTCGAGATATAATTCTCCCATAAATTTACAAAGTATTGAATTACTTTTCTTGAAATTACTTAAAAAAATAATTCCTATTACTTCCTTAGTTACCCATCTATAAATTTACAATCACTTTATGTACTTTAGAAGGTAATTTAAATGTGAAAAGATTTTTCTAACGGTATCACTTTTTCAGTTTGACTAAAATTCGTAACGTTGGCATCCAAGAACGCGAACTGAAACGATGGGCTGCTAGAAAGCCCTTCTGTCCACACACTCTACTTATCGCCGAGCCTCTGTCGATTCACGAATCTCTACCGATTTTCGTGTTCTTGGGTATCTCTGTTGGCCTGTCGATCCTTATTTGCATCATTGAGAATATCATCTATCGCATTTCTCCGACACGGTAAATCCGAAATTTCACTTAACTCTAGCGCGTTCTTTCGTTCGACTATATTAAGATTTCTGGGTCAAAAAGGACCCAAAGACCTTGTGTGCAACAATTTTCGTTACCAGAACTTAGACGATAAATTTCTGATATAATCTTAAAAAAATATAAACTTGATAATAGAAATAGTTATTTAAAAAATGAGAAGGCGATGGGTCGAAAAAGACCCGAAGACCGCACTAGAGTTAAAGAAACAAAATTATTATATTAAATGTACAAATAATTGTATCAACTATCCTTCCAGATCCTCAAGTTCAGTGATAGAAAAACGGCGTCTCATCAGAAGAACCCTACACCTTCCATCTTTGAAAGACATAAATCTACAAGCCCTAAAAAGATTCAAAGTTTTCAGAGAATAGTCGAACTTAAAAATCTTCAAAATTCCCACTCGTCGAACGTATATAATTACTACAAGCTTGTTTCTACTCTCGGAACAAACGAGTCCTTCCACTGATTAGACACAACAACGCACGCGGTGTACTTGATCGCGCTTAATTATCATTAATATTTTGCACGCGCACGTCGAGTAAAGTTCAACAAGTGTAACGAGCGAGAATTTGTCCACGTTGCAAATGATAATAAATGAAAAATAAACATCGTTCCAGCGGTATCTGTACATCATCGGTCTCGAATTAATTACCGATATTGATCACACGTCATTTCAACGAAACAAAGTCGCGTCGTCGCTCGACAATTCACGATTACCTTCCGCGCGCGTAATTAATTTTTAAACCTACCACTTCCGTTCCCCGTTCGCGGCGGACCTAACCTGTTCGTAATCTAGATTATCGTTGGAAAATTCATATTTTAGACAGCCCACCGACGTGAACATTAACGAAATACTCTCGCGACGGGGGTTTATGACAGAGATAAATAGTAATAAACGCGAATGGGTAACAGGATCGATCAAAGCGAGATTTAGCTTCGTTTTCCATTGGACATGTGACGGGTAGAAAAGGGACATACCGAATGAATGATTAATCGGGAGGCTTTGTAGATCCTTTTCGTGACTCGAGCAATTTGCCAAATTGCTGCGAATTCATTTGATATGCTTGTCGTTTATATCAGAATATGAAATGGTTCTCCTTCGTGCATTTCATGCATGACGAATAGAATAAATGGTATTAAAATAATGTAGAAAGGCGCGTGAATGGTGGAACGGGGTTCGATTTTGCCGGGTATTGGAATTGTGCCAAATGCTTGTGACTGAGAAAAGAGATTAGCACGATGTATAAGGCCCTTTTCATTCTGTTGCAATTTGTTTTCATTTCGAGCGGACAGGATCATGTTTTTATTCGCGATTACTTTTTGCATAAAAAGGTACGAAATGTCGTGGGATTCTCTTGCGGTGACGCTATAGGTGAGCAATACTTTTAATTACTATTTGAGGATTGTTGCTTAATCGTACTTTTTGCATTAGTGAGAGAAATTTTAGAAATAAATTGCAAGAAATTTATTTGGAATAAATATGCATTTATTATTACGAAATATTCCTGAAACAGTGTAAAATAAGTATGAAAATTCTTAACAGATTGAAAGATAATTTAAAGATTGATGCTTGAGGATTTTCGTTTGGCTTGATAATTGAAATTTTGCAAATAAGAGATAATACATTGCAAAAAAAATTTATTTGCGATAAATATGTATTGATTTTTAAGAAATATTCCCAAAACAGTGAATATTCTTTGGAGATATTAACACCTTAAAGAAATGAAAAATATTTACACAAAACTTAAGTGACGATATGTATGATTTATAGGTGATTTTAATCTTTTGAAAATATTAAGTACCACGAATATCTATACAATAATAAGGGAACCCAGTGTGAAAATCGACTTTCGAAGATTCATGAGAAGTGAAGCTTGGACAGTTGGTGTCGTAATTGATTTGCGTTGCCGCAATGAAACTGCTGTTCGAATTTTCGCTGAAGTAAGAGAAACCTAATCACCGATAACAGAAGTTTAACGCTGTAATTATTTTATTTTATAATTAATAAAAAATGTTCTAAATTTCGTAAAACTTAGAGCTCGAAATATCGGATGTACGATTATTCCTACAACTGGCTAGTGTTGGATTCTAATTACAATCATAGCATTTCGCTGTTGAACGACAGTGCTTACAACATAGTGACCGACGTGGTTGTTGCTATATCGAAGAAAAACGGCTACGATTTGTACGATGTTTACAATCATTGCAAATATCGCGGTGGTTCGTTAAACGTTACACAACTTGGTATTTGGCGGCGTGATACAGGACTTAACGTAACCCTAACGCAGCCTCTAATTAACAGAAGAGCTAACATGCATGGGATGAGATTAAAGATATCCGGTGTGGTGAGTTTGTCTATCGATTTCTCTAGTTTCCTTTGGATGAAGTGTAGTAATAGAGTAATAAAAATATAAATATGAAATTTGACGGTGTATAGAGAATTTTTATTTATTTTCACGGGACGAAGCCTTTGGTACAAAAAGATATAACGTAGGTGACAAAAAATAAAGAAGAAAAAGAAAACAGTAAAATAATAAAAATATAAATGCAAAATTCATGAAGTACAGAAGATTTTAATTATTTAATTATTTATTCTTACGGGGTAAAGCTTTTGATGCGAAAAAATATAACGTAGGGAAGTTCCCCTAATGGGACAAAAAAGAAAGAAGAGAAAAATGGACATACAGGTTTAAGAAATCGCGAAGAATAAATACTATTGTGAGAAAGTACTCTGACTCGGAGTAGGGTGGGCGCAAAATTAATTGAACTTAATTAATTGAATATTTCCGTAATAATATATTTTATTGAAAGTCTATCTCCACCTTATTTGGGCGTCGCACGCAAAAGTATACGTTAAGGGTCTCGGGAAGAATGAGAACGCGTCGTCCTGCCAATCCCTGTCCTCCCCCACGCGAACACGCCCAGGGAAAGACCCAAAGGGGCGGAGTCACCCCCACCGAACGCGCTGGGCCTGGCTTCACCGTCTTCGGGACGGATTTTCTCACATTGTATAAAGCAGAGCCGCTTAACTTCTTGCTCACGAGCAAATTTCCCCTCCCGAGGTTCCCCCACTGTGCGGTACGAACACGCAGAATGTGTAACATAAACTCGAGCGGGACCATCTCAGTCGCATAGTGGGGGAACCTCGGGAGGGGAAATTTGCTCGTGAGCAAGAAGTTAAGCGGCTCTGATATAAAGTATACGTCCTAAAGAGTGTCTTAAGAATGCTAAGGAGTGTCTAAATATTTAGATCTATTAATCCACTAATTTCAAGTTTGTTTTACTCAGGTACAATACAGGCCGAAAGATATGCGTCTCGAAGATTACATGCAGGACATAAACACGAGATCCTTAGACAGCATGCACAAATTTGTGCACGCTATGATTTTGCATACGGGAGATCTGTTTAATTTCAGGTACCATCATAACGATATACTACTCCACAAAATTAAAGGATCCCTAAACTTCGACTGAAAAATTGTCGATCTTTGAACCGCTGTAACTTGGTAAAACAACATCGTAAAATAGTCAACTTAGGCTCATTTTAAAGGGCGAAGGCTCTACTTTCACATTTATCAACTGAATTTTTCCAAAGATCCTTTGATATTGTAAAACGGAGTGAAAAACTGAAGTTGCTTTTTTTTTGTAATTTTACAAATTCAAACCACTCTAAGGAGTTTAAAAATTTTTTTCGAGATTCATTCGAAAGTGAGTTTGTAAAGGGAAATCTCCCCTTTACAACGACCTATAAAAACTTGACGCACGATTTTTTGTCACCGTTTCATCGCGCTTTGAATGAAAAGTGTGTCGTCGTCTGACATCATCGTGGTGAAAATTCACTTCGTTCCTATTTAAAAGTCCCGAACGTTTCAATTGCTATTGCTTCCTTTAAATTTTCTAAGTGAGCACAGTGCACGTCTGAATTAATGGTTTTTTCATTTCTCGAAAGTAACCCGAAATACAAAACGAAATACAAAACTTTATTTTTCTCTTGAAACGAAAGGAATTTATTTTCTCTTTCAGTGTTCACGCCTCTGAAATCATCTACTGGGACAGACACAGCGTGCACGGTTTGATTTTTGAATTCTTACGATCGAATTTCATCGATTTCGCCAGTAATCCAAGAATTATGGTTTCCGAGAGATTAGATTATGCCAGCCTCATTGGCGCAGCGTGGCCAATTAGGTGAGGAATTTCTAATATCTCATTTGCATACAATCAATAAATTATTCAAACTTTTATTAACAAAAATTAGATAAATTCCTATTAAATTTAATTTCCATTACATCCTAATTCTATCAAATTTTTATCGATAGTAAATTCTCTTTCGATCAGACCGTGTTTCATGCTGCTATCCACCTCGACCAATAAAATTAAATTAGAAATCTTCCTGAAACCATTCACGAGGCAAACATGGTACGTGTTCGCAACTTTCGGATTGTTCTCCATAGTCATTATGAAAATAATAATGAATCGCGAGAATATTGGTAAGAACGAAAAATATTCCGGAGCAGTGGTGTTGTCCATAGGAATTATATCACAGCAAGGTGTGCAATAAAACATTTATCAAGGAAACAATATTCTTTCAAAAATAGCTATTATTTAATTTCTATGAAATTATCATAGGTGCAAATTTTCTACCAAAACGCATACCAAGTCGTATAGCACTCTTTCAAATAACTATACACAGTTGGATAATGTACAATTACTACTCCGCTAGTATCGTCTCGGCTAGATTGAGCGAACCCCTTGATATGATGGAAGATTCTGTAACTGTTCTTGCTGATAGTAATCTAAAAATCGCTGCAGAAGCTGTACCCTACTTAAACTACTTCTTATACGTGAATATTATTTATCTATATCATCTATTCATACATTTTAATCCTTCCTAGGCAATCTGGGTCATTAATGACCCAAGAGAAATTTCACTCTCACTCTTTAATGTTTTTTCGAAAACGTTTCAAACTTTTCATTTAACGAACAATTGTACAATGTAGTAGAGACTTTGATAAGTATTTCAGAATTTTTTCAGATTTTCTGAAAGCTTAGAATAGCAAAAAAATTAGGCTTGGACTTAAATGACCCAATTTGCATATAGAGTGTTCAGATTTTTTGAAAGCTTAGAATAGTAAAAAAATTAGGTTTAGACATGAATGACCCAATTTGCCTACAGAGTGTGAAAAAATATGTTTTCGGCTGAAAGTTGGTTGAAATAAAAATTGAAGATCTTTAGTGTTATCGATGTGAACAATATTTTTTATTAGAAATTGAATTGGGAGTCGGATTATTTCCGCAAAAAACGCTGGGATCCTTTACCAGAGTCGAAAAGATATCTGCCGATAGAGGAGGGTATCAGGCAAGTTAGTCAAGGTATTCTAGCGTATCACACGGACCCTAATACAGCCTATCCTTATGTTGAAAGAATGTTCGACTCTAATAAAATTTGCGAGTTGACGGAAATTCATCTGTTCAAACAATCTGTGATGGGGATGTACGCCAGTCACAATGGACAGTTCATTGAAATAGCTAAAATAGGGTGAGAATTCTTATGTTTACTCTTCTACTTAAATGGTGAGAAATTTTATTTTTATTCTTCTACTTAATGATTATCTCTGATAATGAATAACTGATGCCCCAAGAGAAATTTCACTCTTGTATTTTTACTTTTACCGAAAAAGCTTTTAAACATTTCACTTAACGAACAATTGCACAATATAACAGAGACTTTGATAAGTACCCTAGAATTTTTTCAAATATTTTAAAAGCCCAGAACAGTAAAAAAATTAGACTTGAATATAATCAATGCTTATCTCTGATAACAATAATCTCTACTCGATATTTTAAATTTACTCAATCGTACTTCTTTAAGACTGACAAAGATGTTCAATACCGGTCTTCGAGACCGACAAATCAAACACTGGTCCTCGAGGAAACCACAGTGTCAACCTGATACTTTGTCCACGAGGAGTATCACAATTTACGAAACTGCACCTGCCCTAATTTTACTAGCCTTTGGAATGGTCGCGGCTGGAACGATGTGCATCGTGGAAAATATCAGTTACAGACGTTCAATCAGGTGAATTATGTGGGATCAATTCGTCAGGAAAAGAAAGTATACACTGTCGCATGGCAAACTCGAGCCTCGGCGCGCTACCTTCAACTGCCTTTTTGCCCCGGGGCCCGCGTGCCCCTTCTACCCTTCGCTTTTCGCTCATGCTCACACACTCACGCACGTGCGCACTCGCTCGCGCCGCGCCAGTCGCGCCACACACGCCCTCTCGCGTGTCGGACTCGATCGCCGGCGGATCAGTCACCACAATTATTTCTATCTGTTATATCACTAAAAATATTTTCTCCAATTTCAAACACAGAGATAAAATTTCCTTTCACAGAGGAAGCAGAGGATGTCGCAAAAAGAGGATTGGAACAAAAGGAAGCTTCAGCAGTGGAAATAGCAGAGACAATTTATTAGACATGAATGCATAATCTTTGCTGAATTAAAAAATTAGTGAACAATTTTAATCACTTATATCGAGCCTAGATTAAATATTCCTGTACAAGATTATGATAAAATAAAATCAAAAATTAGCTGTACAATACACGTGTTGCTTCTATCGAAGTAAAAAGAAAAATATTCCACAGAGATGCATATAGGATAAATTGATCGACTAATTGACTCATGTAATCGTTATGAAACAATATCGAACTACCGTGCTCTAAAAAAAAATTCAGTTACTCTCTTTTCTAAAGAGCCATCACGTCAAAGCTGACATATTTCCTCATAAAAAATTGAGGAACAAATGACTGCCTGCTGGAAAGTATAACACGAACGTTCTTCATGCAATTGTTCCACTTGCAACCGTGAATAAAGAGCAACCATAGTAAACTGTGATGCTTTTTCGGTGTTTCTTGTGTCTGCAATTAATCCTCGCCTCTCACGCGCATAATCGGGGTATAATTTACGATTATTTTCTTTTCAAAAATGTCAGTAGAGTGGTTGGATTTTCTTGTGGAGAAATCGAAAGTGAGTGGCCTACAAATAAATTCGTTCATTTTTAAAAATAAGATAATATTTTTAACTCGTGAAAAATTCTTTTCAAGTATTTCATGCGAAATACTATCAATTCCTTTCGAATCACAAAAATTTGATCTGAAAACGTTAATTTTCTATTTGATTGTATTGTAAGGCTTAATGCTAATTTAAAAAAATTCTGTGCCAAAAAATAGAAATTGTGCGATAATTATTTTATCATATTCAAAGTTACGCAATTTTTGACAAGTCGATAGAGAAGCAGTCTTGTGATTCAGCTAAATGTTTCGAAACAGATGATTACCAAATTATCAAACGTTTTAACGGTGCCATGATTCCGGTGTCCATAAAACAACTCAGTCCAAACATCAACATATCACGATTTTTAAACACCAGTTGCTGGAATCTAGGTGTGTTCCTGGATTTACAGTGTTCGTTTGCAGACGAGGTTGTGACGAAACTCTTTAACGAGGTAAAATAGCACTGTTCTAAGTATCATTTTTTTAATTTGAAAATTTACATTCGAAAATCACAATTAGGCCTCGACTTATTACATGTTCGATCATTTGCACCAATGGTTGATACTTGGGGAAGATATGAATCGCACTGTTCAATTATTAAACGACAGCACGTTTAGCATAATCACGGACGTAGCGATTACTGTGGCGAAAGACGACAACTACGCTCTTTACGATGTGTATAATCATTGTAAACATTGCGGTAGTTTGTTGAATATCACGAAACTTGGTACCTGGACGAGAAACGATGGACTGAAGATCAGTCTGTCTACAGAAAAGTTTTCTAGACGATGGAATTATCATAAAGCGAAGGTGAAAGTCGCAGGCTACGTAAGTAGCAATTGGATTTGACGGTGGTTGATTATTGAAATTATTAAAATAGACGGAAATGTTGGAAAGAGGGAAATGAAAGAGATATCAGAGCAATTCAATTTTTTTTTATACAGGTAGCATTTAGACCGAAAGATCAAAATCTGGAAGATTATCTCAAAGACTACAGTACCATGCATACAGACAACTTTAGCAAGTATTTGTACTCTATAGTTATTCATCTTCAAGATGTATTTAATTTAAGGTAATGTTTGTTCGGTATTTTTAAGATGAATTAATAGTAAGACTGCTTGTATCACTTAATATCCACACGGAATGTGATTGATTTGTAGTTTCGAAATATTAGAAATAAATTACTGGGACAAAAATGATACGAATGGGCCAGTGGTAACTGGTTTAAGAGAACGTAAATTTGATTTAGCTTACTATCCTTTGGTTCTGACACAGGACAGACTCACTTATGCGGACGTGATGATACAAGTAATGCCTCTAAGGTAATCGAAAATTTGATTAATTCTACTATATTTTACAGTATTTTTCAATATTACAACCGGTATATCACTCAGTTTAATCCTGGGTCGTGTGGTTCAGCTTTGAGGCGGTCCTAGATAGACTCCACGACCCTGGAGGCGTGGCTTCCGAGGTGCTTGGACACTAGAACAGTCCTCACAAGGACCCACGATTTTAAATACGTGGCCTCTGAGGTCTTTGGACTCCGAAGCAGTCCTCGAAGAAATCTACGACCCTAAGGGCGTGGCCTGTGAGGCCTTTGGACCAGCTTCGGAGGAATTCACGACCTTAGGGGCGTGGCTTGTGAAATGCTTGGACACTAGAGCAGTCCTCAGAAGGATCCACGATTTTAAATACGTGGCCTCTGAGGTCTTTGGACTCCGAAGCAGTCCTCGAAGAAATCTACGACCCTAAGGGCGTGGCCTATGAGGCCTTTGGACCAGCTTCGGAGGAATTCACGACCTTAGGGGCGTGGCTTGTGAAATGCTTGGACACTAGAGCAGTCCTTAGAAGGATCCACTATTCTAAAGTCGTGGCCTTCGAGGTCTCTGGACCCCGAAGCAGTCCTCGAAGAAATCTACGACCCTAAGGGCGTGGCCTTTGGACCAGCTTCGGAGGAATTCACGACCTTAAGGGCGTGGCTTGTGAAATGCTTGGACACTGGAGCAGTCCTTAGAAGGATCCACGATTTTAAATACGTGGCCTTCGAGGTCTCTGGACCCCGAAGCAGTCCTCGAAGAAATCTACGACCCTAAGGGCGTGGCCTAGGAGGCCTTTAGACCAGTCCTCGGCGGAATCCACGAACCCAGGGGCGTAACCCACGATTCTAAAGGCGTGGCCTCTGGACCCCGGAGCAGTCCTCTACGACTCTGGGTGCTTAACCTCACGACTGTTCCTGAGAATGATTGTTTTTATTTTTTATAGAACCTGCTTTATGTTTCGCACCGTACCTTCACAAAAAATGGACGTGAACGTTATCTTCAGACCATTCGCGAGGACTGTTTGGTACATGATTTCATTACTGATAGTCATCATAATTCTCGCTTTGTGGATCATTTTTAAAGCAGGAAAAGATAATATCGATACTGATAGTGTTCTCGTAACTGTTGCTGCGGTATGTCAACAAGGTATACTATTAAAATATCTACTCTAAACTACAAAAATACTAATATTTGTTTCTTATACGTACTAAAAGTATCACATTTTTATAGCTAACTTGAAAAATTTAAGGAATTAATAATCAGTACTCACATTTCGATATTAACAGGATTTCCATTCGATAGCAATCAGATTTCAAGCCGACTTGCTTTTTTGCAGACCATGATCTTTGGTCTACTTTTATACAACTGTTACGCAGGAGCGATAGTATCAGCCCGGCTGAATGCTCCTTTGAATAAAATGAACGATTCACTATACTCGTTAGTGAAAAGTAAAATGAAACTTGGAGCATCCAAGGAAATATATTTGAATCTTATAATGAATGTGGGTGTTTTAATTATTTTATACATGACTGAAGACAACATTTTGTTTAATATTTCGTTCTGCGATAATAATTAAACAATAATTCTTTACAACTGAAAAATATTTTCTCAGTCTACTCTAGATGAGATCCAATATTTCAAGAGATACTGGCAGTCTATACCGGAAGAGAAAAAGTACTATTCGATCAAGGACGGTGTGAAAGCAATAATGAAACCTGGATTCGCCTATCATACGGAACCTCTCAAAGCTTATCCACTTATAGAACGAACTTTCGACAATCAAATGATCTGTCAGCTTACCGAAGTGCATTTGCTTCGTCCTTCTATTTTAGGTGTGTGGTCAACTCGACATGGCCAGTTTCAAGAGGTAGCAAAAATAGGGTAAGAACTTCCCAAAAAAGCATCCATAAAAATTCAAATAATATATCAAGTGTAGAAATGAATTATTTTCGACTCTATTCGCATAATTCATTCAAAACCACCAAGTTTCTATCGCGATGGTTTTCTTAAGTTTCCAAAAAAATGGCGGATGGTCATCAACAGTAATGGAAATTACTTCGATTCTTGATCTGTTTTCGTTCTTTTTAAACGAAACTTCTATTGTACCCAAAAATCAGGAAGAATTAATTTCTACGTCTAATATGTTTTTTCTTTTTTTAGCTGAATTAGTTACATTTTATTTGCAGTCTTATCAGGATACTCACTTCAGGAATTCGAAAGAGAGAATTAATACGTTGGAAACCTAGAACACCATTCTGCGATGAAGATCAACAGTATGTTTCGAGTGTAACAATTATCGAAGCGTTGCCAATTATACTTGTTCTACTTTTCGGCATCGTCTTATCAGTTATTATTTGCTTTATGGAACAAATGATTTTCCGTGTATTATGAGCGAAACAGGGAAAAATGAAGAAACTTAAACGTTGATCGGATGTGCGTTAAACATTTAAGAAACAGTAATTTGTTATGATAAACGAAGTTTCTATTAATTTTGAAGCTTAACGTTCGGTTAAATGTATTATTGTGTGTGTATGTTGCAACGAGATTGTTACGATATTATGTTTTGTTTACGAGAAAGTTTAACGACTCGTATTTGAAATTTTTGGGAAGGTTAGAGGAATGTATGTGAAATGGTTAAATAATTAAAAATTTTGAAACATATATTGTAGTTGTTAATGTCTTTTATAAGCACATTTTAATAAGAATATTTAAATAATTGAAACTGGAGGAGAAACCAAAGCCTTCAGTATTGCATTTCATACGCTTATTTTTGCAATATTTAATTTTGTTACTCAAAACGATGGAAATATTGTTTAAGGAGTGAATAAGAGGGAAAGAATTATAATATAGAAGGCGAGAATAGTAATTTTAGTTTTAGTTTGGCGACTTTTAATCGATGACCAGTCAGGTCGATCTAATTTTTAATATTTGTAAACTTTAAATGCAGTGTAAATAGAGAAAATGTATAATATAAATTACTTCGTGGTATTATAACAAACGGAAGCTAAATAAACTTTTAATTTGTGCAGAAAATTGATTAACATAATAAATGTTACCTTCACTTTGGTTATGTTCAGTCGAAGACCACAGGTCAACCTTCTTTTTAATCGTTGCAAACATTAAATTTAGTCTGAACAGAGAAAATTTACGATATAATCGTCAAATAAACTTCTAAACTGTACAAAACATTATTTAACGTAATAAATTTTACCTTCACGATGGTTCACTAACGATATTCAACGGATGACCATGGGTCAGCCATATTGTTAATCTTTACGAAATTAATTTAACCACCAGTAGGTAATGAGAACATTAAAACGTATTTTTCCGTTGAAGAATATTGTAAAAACGTATAAATTGTTATATGCAATGTTAAAACAAATTGTCGGAAGTATAAATTTATAACAAAATTGTGAAAATTGATAAATTATACCGTGTTACCATAACGGAAATCTCCCGCGAAAATTTCTCGCCTGACCTTACCGACGACTTTGCTAACGACTTTGCTAATGACTTTGAAGAGGGGGTACCGCAGGTATATAAGAGCCCGCCGAGGTTCCGCAAATCATTCACCCTTTATACTGGGCCTTAGACACTTCGCGGTAAATTAGTCTTAAAAGTTCTGAGATGTGAATAGGGTGGTCGAGGGCTACTAGCTAGCCTATGTCCACCCTATACACACTCTACCTTCCTCTGAAACTTATACACTATAGAATCAAATAGAATTTCAGTTAGGTGTTACCTATTAGACAAACTTTTTTTTAAAATCAAATTTTAACAATTACCGGTACTCGCTAGGCACTTAATATCAGACTTTAAATGCTCGACTTCGAACTTCGGTTTAGAAATAAAATAAAATTATTTTCCCGATCGGACTTTGAATATTCCACTTCGAATAAAATATTTTGCAATTGTTTCGAAGGTTTAGGGAACTCCACGTTCGAATTTTAGTCGTTGTTCTTCAGACTTGTCGAATAGGGCGTTGAAGTGAATTTAAGAGGTTTACTAATGAAAATTTCGACGTTTCAGATATCTATTAATTAAATACTTTTATAAATATGTACTTTTCTTACAGCTATTGAAATTAATTTGAAATTTTTCTTTCAGTTTTTCGAATTTCTTTTATTTTTCTGATATTTTCTCTGATATTGAATTTATTTGACGACTTGTTATTTTCTAAACTAATAATTCACAGCTATCCAAGGAATTTGCATGACTTGCATGTTAAGTAGTTAGTTTGTTATTGTATTTTACGTTGTGCGAGCTGATTTGCAACGAGTGCACTATACTCGTGCACTATGCCCACCCTTAAATAAACCGTCTCAATTAGTTTACCGTAATAAATCTATTTTCCGAATTTTTGAAATTTTTCTATATATTAGAGTCAGTGGATCGCGTATTGAAATAATAGCTTCATCCCCAGTTCGCTTATTATTGAATATTTTTACGCGTTTAACTGATACTTCTCCCCAAACATCGTCGCGTATTTTCTTGAAATTTACTTGTATTATAGAATCGAGGAAGATATAAATTCACGGTTTTTTTTTACGCGTATTCTATTCAAATTTATCTTCATTACAAAAATCGAGAATAATATAAAATCGCGGTTTCCCCTGCTAAATAAAATTGAAATAGATCGCGTTTCGTATACAATTTCGCGTCGTCCATTTCACAGCGATTCACAATTTGTGAGTCTCGTGAGAAAATGAAAGCCGAGGGACTGGAATGATTAGCGGAAGGACGACGATCTGAGAGGAAGGAAGGAGGAAATGCAGCCAAATCTATGTTGCAGAGCCCAGCTGCCTAATCTGCGAACAGTGAGTTACAAAAATGGGGTCTTTTTTTGGCGATATGGTTAAGTAGTTAGTTGTATATTGTCACAACCGACCCTTAATTAAATCGTGAAATTAGTTTATCGAAATTAATCTATTTTTCGAATTTATATCGAGAATTTTTCAATTTTTCTAAATATTCGAGTCAGTGCATCGCGTATTACAATAACTTCATCCCTAGTTCGCTTATTATTGAATATTTTTCCGCGTTTCTCTGATATTTTTCCGCGTTTCTCTGGTATTTCCCCCGAATTATCGTCAAGAAAGATACAAACTCGCGTTTTCTATTCAAATTTACTTATTTTACGGAATCGAGAAAGAGACAAATTCGAGTTTATTTCATTTCAATTTTTACGCGTGTTCTATTTAAATTCTAACTTAATTAAATATTCGCGATGTCCCCTGTTAAACTTCGAATAAATCGCGATTCGTATACAATTTCGCGTCGCCCATTTCACAGTGACTCACAATTTGTGAGTCTGTGAATCTTGGAAAATCAACGCCGAGGGACTGGAATAACTGCAAGGATGACGATCTGAGAGGAAGGAAGGACGAAATGCAGCCAAAATCCACGTTGCAGAGCCCAGCTGCCTAATCTGCGAATTGTGAGTGAATTTTTTTGGGTTTGGTGATTGGTTATATATGTGTTGCATGCATGTTGGAGCTGAACTACCAAGAATTCAAAGAAGAACTGGAAGAATGGACTCTATTGCACTACTCGGTGCACACGCCCTCCCATTATTAGAGTATCCCAATAGTGTACCGCGTTAATTCAATTTAGAGTCAACTTTTATTACAAATGCCCATTATTTTCGATCGATACGAGAATTCATTACGTCGCGTCCGCGTTTAATAAATAGCTTCATCCCTTTTTACTTTTCTGTTTTTCTGTTGATACCACCCTTAAAATTTTGCTAAATACCCCATCTAAAATGGACTGCAGGATCAAACGGATGATAAAAATTCGTGGTTTCGGGTCTAAATAAAATTCAACGAATTAAACTACACTTGAAAGAAATCGCGATCCGTACATAATTTCGCGCGACACTTCCACAGCTTCCTAAGTCTGGTGGGTCTGACAATCGTTGACTGTGGCCATTGGTGGAATCAAAATTCAAGGCTGAGGGGATTGGAACGATTCACTGAGGGAATTCTAAAAGTTTCATGGGTCTGAGAGGAGGAGCAGATGTCCTGCTGTGTTGTAAACGAATAGTAAGTTGCATATTTCTTTCTTTTTTATTCATTATATATTATTTCCAGTTTAGAGACGAAAATGTGCGGTCTACTGACTGAATTTTTACCATATTCGACGAGAATATACACCAATAATTTGTATGTTTGTTATAAATAACCTAATTCATTAATTTTCAGAAATTAGAAAGTATTGTACTACTTTCGCTAGAGTAATACTTTTCTTATCGAAATTGCAAAATTGGGAATGATATAATTTTACGAGATGAAAATCGTAGCTAATAAAATTTGAGACCTTAACTCGTTAGTGAACATTCTTTGGTAAGCCATAGGTAATTCGTATCATTTCTAAAAACTTATCCCTTTCGAATGATCGAATTTACAATGTACTTTTGTAATAAAGATTTTATAGTTTCCATAAACTATTAGACGGACATCGTTTGGAATTTTAGATAAATTACAAAATCAGGAACGATATTAATTCTCGATGTTCTTTATCAATGAAAATTAATAAGAAATCATAGAACGTATGAAATTTTTGTGTAATCACTATCCTACCGTGAATCTTAGGTAATTCTCATAATTTCTTAAAAATTCTCATTTTCGAAAATTAAACTAACAAGTAAGCTAAATTGTAAGTTGAGAACTGTATGCGTGTGCGTTTTAATTTTAAGTTGTTCATAAGATAAAGTGAGTTAGCATAAGGCAATAGAAAATAATTCTATCATCGTGGGATGCGTGCGTTTTAACTTTAAATAGCTTTTATAAAATAAAATAAGTTCGTTCTAAGATAGAAAATTGTACACCAATGTGTGCGCTCTCTTACAGAGATACGCGTTTCTCATTCGTAACGAATTAATAGAATGCTTTCTGCACTAATATCGATTCTCGATCATTCAGTTCTTTCGAGCTATTACACGACGTACTCACTCGCGAGTAGCGCGCGATTCTCGCGAGTAAATACATCGTGTAGGCTCGTTCTTATAATTTTGTAATACTCTATTAAGGAAGAGCATGGAATTTTTCGAGTACTTAAATAACGTTGCTATTGAAAATGAAAGACACTGCGAATTATTCTAAAGACACGAATTTTTAATAAAATGTCTAATTTTTTTTTTTTACGAATGAGAAACGCGTATCTCTGAAGGTAGAAAGCTGCCAGTAGGGCCTCTGTTTTTGTCGGGTCCCTTGCGTAGTCACCTCCTCGTGGTGGGACCTGGAAATTGGTATCCTTTTCCAAAGAAAATTTTCATTTTTGAAAACGGATACCAAGCTAAGAACTACGCATACCCGTGGACACTCTGATTCTCATGAATTCAGGGTGGACTGCGGGTACTAGTTATACATACATATACACAGTTGAGAGACTTTTTGAGATGTGTTTTAACTTTAAGTACAAGTAAAATAAAATAAGTTAATTGTAAGATAGAAAATTGAATACTACGTGCGCGCTTTCTTACAGAGATGCGCATTTCTTATTCGTAGCTAATTAATAAAATGCCTTCTGCTTTTTCTACTTAAAGAAATATGGAAAAATATTTCGACTACTAAAATTATTATATGTTTTCCATGATGTATAAATAAATTTTATTAAATAAACTATACGAATTACATTACTTAAATGTGAAAAATACCGTATGATATTCATGTAATTTTAAAGTGCATATGTAATGTAATAGAGGATGAACAATGAGCTTTTATTACACAAAATCTCCTTAATTTTTGACGATGATACACGTATTGCGTACTGGTTAGCGATCTATATCTACTTCTTTTTCTTTGATTTTTTGTCAGTCGGAGCTGGAGCTGTACCATTGAGATCTGCTAATTGTTTCTTCAGATTCAATAACTTTTCCACCTCAGGTCGCCACACTGATTTTTCTTCTTTTGCTTTCAATTCACGTACCAAATTTGCCTGAAGCACAGAATGTTAATTACACAAGAATGCTATAAAAATCAAATAAATCATACTACTTTATTGCACCTGTTTGGCAATAGCTGCTTCCAAGCTTGCTACATCCATTGAAGCATCTCCATTTTGCTCAGGTACGAAAACCAGGTCAGATTTTTTACTTTTCGATTCAGGAGACTTACTTTTTTCACCTATGATATCAGTAAACATTTTCTTTAAATTTGAGAATATCTGACCTTCGTGTTTGGCTACCAGTTCTTTAACTTTATTACCCTGAAGATAGAGAAATACATAGCATATGTAAATAGTCTGTTAATTTTTTGGATTATTATTTAAGAAATTTACCAACCAGTTCTGCAACTTCACTTTCCAAAGACTTTATATCGCTATTTTCACCGTTATTTTCAGTTTCTTGTTTTCCAGCGTATTTCTTTCTTAATGCTTCTACGTCTTTATCTTCTATCTTTTTAAACAAGGGAGATGGTTTACCAATTTTGTGTCCCGTTGGAAGTATATTTGTAATAACGTCGGAAATATAACCGTAATGATTATTATCCAATCCTAGTTGCGATCTTAATTCACGAGCAGTATTCGGCATAAATGGAGCCAAAAGGGCTGATAAAAGACATGCCAAATTACAGCAAATACCGATGATCGTGCCAGCTCTTTTTCTACGAACAATAAAAGAAAGCAGACATTTATATTATGCTCAAACTGAGTACGATAACACCACTTAGTTCTATTAAGCGAGTGCTATTCACAAGTACTGTAACACAGACCTGCAACATAATTTAATACATGAAAGTTGATTAACAGTCAGTCAATTTACAGGACTTATTTTACAGCATAAAATTAAGTCATCTAACAGCAATCCTCATTGAACAAGGGAACCTAGGAAATAAAGATATTCTAATCTCTAATATAATAAATTATTTTAGAATATGAATTTCAATTTAACAAAATCACAAAAATAACGAAATAAGATAAGCAAAACATGCAGCAACTTTTCTAATGCTTAGAAAATTCAATGTTTCAAAAATATAAAGTGTATACATACAAGTATAAAAATGCCAAAAATACACTCACAGGTAACAATATTATTATGTAATAAAAACCAACGCGCCACTTACTTATCGTTATCAGTTCCTTTGATTTTCACCCATGGCTCTTGAAATTGCATATATACATTTGCATGCTTTGAAATTGCTAAAACGTGTTTTAAACCATCGCGTAATTTAGCTTGTTTCATAGAATGTACATAAGATGATAATTCGCGTTGCGCTAATACCAATAGTACCAAGTCATCTTCTTGAAGTTCTATTAGCGGTACTTTAGAGTCAAAGTATTTTTCCGCAAATACCAAGGCCCTGTTTATTAACAAGAATTTTTAAACAATTAAAGCTAAAAGAAAAAGACAGAAGTCATATCTGATCTATTATAAAGGAGCACATACCTATTAACAAAGTTTCCAAAATTATTTAATAATTCACTATTGTTTTTAGTTGCTAAATCCACCCAATTGAAATTAGAATCTTGAGTTTCGGGTCTAACATATGCAAGATAAAATCGCCAAACATCAGCTGGTATACCCGTATCTCTAGCATCAGTTCCAAATACTCCGATACCTCTCGATTTAGAAAATTTTGTATCTTCGTAATTGAGGTATTCTAAAATAAGAATTAATCACTAATACTTGACTCTAAGGATGACACATAATATGATATAACATATCAAATTGATACCTGTTGCCATTAAATGCTTTATTAAAGTATGTCCTTCATTAGCTGCTATTAAACAAGCAGGGAACATTATTGCGTGGAATGGAACATTATCTTTTGCCATAAACTGATATAAATCTACTTGTACATCTTTAGGTTTCCACCACTGTTCGTATTCCTGTGTGTATCTCTTTGTAATACTGATATAGCCAAAAGGTGCATCGAACCAAACATAAAACACTTTATTTTCGTAACCTTCTACTGGAACAGGTATTCCCCACTTCAAGTCCCTTGTTATACACCGTGGTTTAAGTCCATCGCGTAACCACGGTTTTGCAACTACTCTCGCAACACTCGACCATCCTTTCTCTACGGTTGGGGACCATTCCTTTAACTTGTCTTCTAACTGTAGAGAGAATATTTTCTTTCTTCAGATATGATACACTTGCAACAAAATAATGTTACATACAATATATAATAAAAATACTTGCCTTAGGTAAATCTAAAAAGAACTGCACCGATTTTTTAACAATAGGCCTACTACTGCATACTTTACATCGCGGAGATATTAAGTCTGTTGCATTCACTAAATGACCACATCCATCGCATTGATCACCACGTGCATCTTCGTATTTGCACCTTGGACACGTTCCTTCTACAAATCTATCCGCTAAAAACCTATCACAGGACTCGCAAAGGAGTTGGTCTACCGTTTCGTTTAATATATATCCTTGCGATTTTATTCTTAAGAAAAATGATTGCACAATTCTGAAAAATGAAATATATTTACATAATGTCTCTAATGATTTACTTTTGCAAAAGAGCAACATAAAAATTAATTACCAAAGTAATAAAAAAATAATGTAACCAATAATTTATAGATTAAAACAATAAAAGCTCAAAGAATTACATTCTATGATGCAGCTAGTATGAGACCCATCTTACTCTGTTTGTTCTGGCGTAGTAGTACGACCAAAATAATCAAATCCTATTCGAAACCATCGATAAATATCGTTGTGTATATCAAAAAATTTGTTACAAATAGCTTGAGGCGTCGTCTTTTCTTCTAAAGCTTTAGCTTCTGTAGCAGTACCATATTCGTCAGTGCCACTAATATAATATATAATAGTTATTGTAAAATTTAATAAATAACACGGGGTATTATAATTTCTTTGTCTACAATATCTGTAAATAGAAACTGTATATTAAAATACGAATAATTCATGTTACTACAATGCTTGTATTATAAGGCAAACCTCGCAAAAATATCAGCAGAAAGAACACAACCAATAATATTTCCTAAATGAGGAACATTGTTAACATAAGGTAAGGCTGATGTTATTAGGATATTTTTTTCACCTTTCTTCGGTAATCTAAAATTAATTCATAAAATTGTATTACTTATGTATCTATTATTTACTGTTCGATAAAACCATTTATGCACATTTAAACTTACACAGGATAGGAAGAGTTTTTCATCTCAGGGTATGATGTAGATGACCAATTACTTGTAATATTTTGTATTTCTTCTTGACTGATTGTTTCTACTTCTTTTTCTTTAGTTGGACTAACCTGAAATAAAAAATTTATATAATATGTAATATACTATTTCTAACAAACTTACATCACTTGGAGTTGGTTTAGAATTTGGGGCTGATCGAGAAATTACAGCAGTATTAGCAGGAAACCAAGATACAGCTTGAACACTGAGAATTGCTTTTAAACCTCTTTGAAATTTGTATTCTTTGAGAGAATTCTGAATCAATTAAATGTATATATAATCCTAGTTGTAACACAAACAATAGCATAAAATATAATGGACTACTTCTGTACCTGAATAATTGGCAGTAATTCAATATTTGATAACCAGTTTTTAATAGATACATATTCTTTACATAATTCATTTCCAATGTCTGTAACCAATATAGTGGACCATATAGTTACCCAAATGCAAGCATCTGCCAATGATAAATCATTGTTATCCTAAAATAGTTTTAATTGAATCTTAAATCTTTTATTATTATACTTTGATTAGTATTATATTTATTATAAATTACCTCAATTAAGTACTTTTTGTCTTTTAATGCAATATTCAGTTCTTTTAATAAAGACCATAAACATGACTTATTTGCAGTTTTATAAGTTCCTGTACTACCATAAACTGCTATTGATGGCTGTAAATTGATACTTTTTATTAATTTAAATTATTATTGTGAATATAACAAAAATACATAATTTTTTTTTTTACCTGTAACTGAGATGCTTCCCATTCCAACCATTTATTAGTAACAACTTTTGAATCTTCAGGGGAAGATACTAAGAGCTGCATTGCTGCATTAGTACTAAACAGCACTAATCCGGATGATAGTTCAATAAAAGGTAAACGGCCCAAGAAGCTTACTATGCATAGAATAGGAAAACTGATTTTATGTTAGCTACAACAATGATACATGGAAACAATTTAAAAATTATATGAAAATATTTACATTAAACACCTATACTACTATATTTCTAATAAAATAAAAGATTTACAAAGTAAAAATCAATTTCTTGGTAACATTACTTATTGAATTAATAATTATTGAACAGAAAATCATACTTATTGTGATATCAAACATTGCTCGAAATTCAAATTATGTTTTCATCAGAATAATTTTAAGGATAATATAAGGATGTTTAAAATAAACAATATGTATATATGTCTATGTTTGATATCATCAATTATAAATACAACATTTGCGTAGAAAGTCGCAAAAAATTTATATATTCGAGTATTATAGAAGAAATCCAGGTGAAATAAACACTTGATATTTCATCATATGGTCAAAAATTAAATTATTCTGAGCGAAGAGGTTAAAGTTCTTACCTTTTGGTTGTACCGTTTTCACGGTAAAAGATTGTTGAGCCATTTTAGCTGCAATTACTAATTTTAATACATTTGGATTGCCTTCGTTGGTTGAAATATTCATTTTTACTACTAAGTTAATAAATATTCACAATAAATAGATGAAAATATGTTCAGCACACAACCGACACATGTGAGCGACAATTAAATGCACGGGAATGGATACCATGGCCTGTCTCATAACACATTGCCAATCTATTTAGAACCTATTAATCTTTAAAGTTTAATACCTTTTTTTATTCATATTATTTATTTCACAACATCCATTATATAGTTTTTCGTTATGAAGAAACAAATCATATATTGAGTAATTGTTTATTTAATTAATATAATGTAGAATAAAATTTGATAAACAACGAATGACAGTTGGTACGACCGAAAACTTTTCTGACACTTCTGATCATGACAACCATAATATTCAATATCACTTTACAGTCCTTGTAGGGACTGATAATAAATGAAACACGTTAATTTGAACACTTTTGCCTATTTTTAGCTTCTGAACGTTTTTTTTTTTTGCACGATAGTTAATAAATGTATTTATACGTACATACAAATTTATTGGATACTAGTGCCCTCTGCCGTGAATTCGTCTTCATTAAAGAATTTGTCTCATTACGCAGTTCATTTTACCGCGCAAATCACATGATAATTTAAATTTGTTATTGGTATTATTTATTGTAAAATTATTATGTAATTGTAATTATGACTTTAATTTAAGTAACTTTTTTTAATTTAGTGTAATAACCTTCTACTTTTTTCAAAAAATTGTATTAAATAAGTTTGAACTTGAGGGAATACCCTTTCTTACGTATTTATTTTCTACTATCACTATACTAATAATTATTTTCTTACTGTCTGTGATTGTTCAAAATTCGAAAGAAAATGATTACTTTATTAATTTGTGTTTTTATAAGTTGTATACCATTATCATATAGTGCAGAGAATATTGTGTTAATTCTTGCTGATGACTTGGATATATTTCTTGATGGCATGGTAATTATGAAAAGAAAAGTACTATGTAAAATGAACACGTTTAGCAATAATTAATTGTTATCTTTAGACACCAATGAAAAACACTTTGGATTTAATTGGAAGCAAAGGTGCAACATTTTCAAATTGTGTAAGCTGAAAATATAACTTTTGTAATAATTTTTTATAATTAAATTTAATCAAAAATATTTGTTTAACAATTAGTTTGTCGCTTCGCCTATTTGTTGTCCAAATAGAGCATCAATTTTAACTGGAAGATATCAACACAATCATTTAGTAGTAAATAATTCAATTCCTGGTGGGTGTAATAATATTAAATGGCAAAAATTACATGAACCAAATACATTTGCTGCACATTTAAATAAAGAAATGCTGTACACAACTTTTTATGCTGGAAAATATTTAAATCAGGTATATGTGTACAAAATATTAA
>NW_017100174.1:636791-638162 GCF_001263275.1 Habropoda laboriosa
ATACTATAATTACTCTTTGTCCATTAATGGAACAAAAAAAAAATTTGGCAGTGACTCAACTGATTATCTTACTGATGTAATTGTGAGTGAGTGTAAGACAATAATGTTAATAATTATTTTTTTGTTGTAATATATTCAAAATAACTTTCTTTCAGAGTACATTGGCAGTAGAATTTATTAGAACACGTAATTCAAATGATCAACCATTTCTTATGGTTTTAGCACCACCTGCACCTCATGCACCTTTTACACCAGCAAAGAGACATATTAACACATATAAAGGTGTAAAAGCTAAGAGAACACCTAATTTTAATACACAAACACAAATGGTATGATATTCCTTGCACAAATATTGATACTGCTATATTATATTACTGAATTAGATTACATGATAGGATAAACATTGGTTAGTACAAAGAGGACCATCTCCCCTTCCTAATAATTTATTGCCTAAATTAGATGAAATATATAGTCAAAGATGGGAAACATTGTTAGCAGTTGATGAACTTGTAAAAAGTGTGCATGAATCTTTAAAACAACAAAATCTTTTAAACAATACTTATATTATATTTACATCTGATAATGGATATCATATTGGTAATATATCTTATGTATAAATAAATGTCTATATAAATTACACAGGAATTAAAAATGCATATATGGGTTAAATATTGTAATTTATAGGTCAGTTCAGTATGCCTATTGATAAACGTCAACCATATGAAACAGATATTAGAGTTCCATTGTTAATACGTGGTCCTGGAATTTCACTATCAAAAATTTCTGCACCTGTTAGCAGTGTTGATCTATTTGCTACAATTTTAGAAATAGCTGGTATTCAACATCCATCAGATGGCACATCTTTCTTACAACAGACATTATCAGAGGATAGAACTCTTTTAATAGAATACAGGGGAGAAATATCTAAAGGTATTCCATCATCAGGTTGTCCAAGTGATAATGATCCAAACCTTACAGTAAGTTTTGTATATGTGGGAACAAATATATATAAAATATTTAGTGCTAATATTATTTTTCTAAAATTCACAATTTTCTCAGTTATGTACAAAAGATATGGCATGTAAATGTGAAGATGCTGGAAATAATACTTTCAGTTGCATACGACGTGTATCTCCAGCCTATAATAATATTTTTTGTATTTTTGAAGACAATAAGGTATTATTAATCATAATTTAAGAAATACGATATATTATAACAATTGTCTTTATTGATATTTGGCATTTTCTAAATAGCACTATGTTGAGGCATATAATATAACTACAGATAAATACCAAATGAAAAATATTGGATACACCATGAAACATCATCATAGATATAGGTTCAGAAAGAGTCTTAAAAAAATGAGTACTT
>NW_017100174.1:638284-685705 GCF_001263275.1 Habropoda laboriosa
TTATTGATAAATTTATTTAATATTTATTTACGAAAGTATAAGAATACAAATCAAAAAGTTAAAAGTGCTGACGGCTGTCTTATTTCGAATTACTGCATTTATGGAAATCGTGGGCGAAGAATACGCCGCGAATCTGGATATAAGAATAACTCGTCTTGCTTCCTGGGTACCTCGGGCAAACTGTTTTCTTAGCAAATATTTTTATTAAAGCCCCGCGGTTCGAATATCTGAATAGCAATCGCGCCATTCGGGGGTAGAGAAAAAGAAAACCGAATGAAGACAGAGTGCAGAAATATACCTCTACCATATCCATAAATTTAATCTATTAAAACGTTTTGAATCGTTTAAGGATTTGTGAAATAATAAAATACTTAAAACTGGTCGACAAAAAGGTTGATGCAAAAAAAAATTGTATAATTATTTCATGTTTTAAGAAAAATAAATTATTCTATAATCTTTTCCCTTTTCGATAAAATGCATAAATACTAGTTTAAAAATTTATTCACGCATTCAGGTTAAACTCTTCTGAACCATAACGGCGGGGGTAACTACAAAGATTCGCTTCTTTCAGTGTCAAGAACCGTAAGAGACATGCTTTCGTGTTACATAAAAGAATGTCGAAATGTTTGTACACTGCACGTTAACCGCTCTATAGGCAACCTAATCGTTTGCACAGATGGAATTTGAAGGCATCGTAGCATTCATAAAATATATAGAAATTCATATAAATTGAAAATGCGCATATATTACGATTAATTATGCAATTACATTTCTTTTAATATAATCAGTCACAAGATAGAACAAATTTGACTGATAACACGACAGTATCGAAGAATGTTTAGTTTTTACAATATTTCGTTCTACAAAATTATTTTAAAGCTAAATTTTGTCTTTATATTCGTATTAGTAGTGTAAAATTCTTGAATAGAGAAACTTACAAGTCGAGTTATGGCATAGGGCGTTTCACTTGAAAGGAAGTGCAGCTGAAAGTGCAGCATTGAAAAAGGGAGTTTGCGGGTATTTCGGGTAAACAGCATGAATCCTGGCTCGATCGATCGGGTGGAGGATTAACAAGCCTCAGCTCGAATTGTGAAGTCGTTACATCGTCACTGAGACGTGTAAGTCGGCTTGCGAAAAGTCCTTTTTTTCTCTCTCTTCATTGATCGTCCGACCGAGTGATCGCTTCCTTCTGTATTAGGATCAATGGCTTTCGTTGGCTTCCGAGTTTTGGTTTCTAGCTTTTGTGCCCCCCCGGGGATTTTGGTTCTGTTCAATTTTTAACGACTAGTACCGTGAAACAAGTCGCAACGTTTGATCGGTCACTGAAATGTTCGCAAAATTACGTTGTGTTTATGTGCGTGCTGTTAGAGTGCTTGTCGCTGATCGGAAAAGTGTTAAATAACCTATATTCGACTAGAAAAAGTGTTAAGTAATCTGTATTCCAATCGAAAAAGTGTTAAATAATCTACATCCGAATCGAAAAAGTGTTAAATAACCTATATTCGAACCGAAAAATTTTTATACATGTGTATACTGTTTATAGTGCATAGGATTATTAGGAAGATGTACAAGTTGCAATTTAAATTAAATTCAGCATAATCAATTACGAAAGTTTATGTTTAATTTATCGTTTATCATGAAAATTGTGAAACGTTTATTTTACGTCTGATCATTGTTTTTTCGATCTTTCACTCCTTTATTTCCACCTGCCCTGTCACGGTGAACGCTAATGTGGAAAACGTAAATTTGCATTAGGTACTTTACGGAATTGAAAAACAACGAGTTACGAACTTCCTCCGTTAAACTTGATCGCAACTCCGTGAATCCTCATTAAGGTTCGCGAATTAAATTCTGCACGCTCCGTAGAATATTGTATTAGTTTCCTATTGGTCTGACTTTTCTTCGTGCTAAATTAAATTTACTTACTGCTTTAAAAATTTACGGTATCAGTGACATTTACAACGTGATTCCTTTTACACACGTAAAATAGATTGTTAAACACGCTTTACGTTATTTACATTTATACTGAACATATTTTTGAAGTACACATTTGAATAAAGTAGTTAAAAGATCGTTCAACCTGTACAATCAAAAAGACGTAGTAAGACGTATTTCCACAATACGTATCAATAGTACCAATCCACTAAAAAAAAATGAAGATACAGAAAGAAAGGAGTGTCACTATCCCTAATTGAAGATAATTTCAATAGTATTGAATTTCACGACCGATAATAACAAAAGCACGGAGCTCGCATTACGGGACCGCTTATCCGGACAACAGTAGTCAAATCAAACATGAGGCTATTAACTAGGTCAACATTTTGGGTTTGGGGTACTTAGTCCCCGACTACTTGGTACCTTCGTCAGTGAGCTGCACGTCGTGTATATGTATTTGCACGTATACGAACCACGAATTCCACGGTGAACAAGCGCAAAGCAGCCGTGTCGGACGGTCTTAAATAAATATCTAATGTATAGGGGTCGCGCGGGCCCCCGTTACCCCCGCCAATATTGTTTTAGGCACGGCCGTTGGCTAGCGAAGTTTTGTAACTCGAGAAACGAGCGCCACTCGTGCGCGCTACGGACAAGATACCAATAGGTGTCGGAAGATCTATTCGAGTACTTAAGTTCTCAAGATATCCTGTCTACACTTTTCTTCCTGTATCCTGCCATGCAGCATCCATCGTTCTGCGAACTGCGCAGCTGGCAATTTCACTATTCCTACCAATGGATTTACACTTCTAACTTGTACTTACATACTCAGACACATTGAACGTAAGTGATGGTTATGATTCTATCGTAGATAATTTTTCGTTCACGTGATTTTTATATGTCGTCTCTAAATATATTCGTTTGAAGTGACAAAATAATGTATGTACACAATGAATCGTAAAAATGGTGTAGCAAGGTTTCTTTCGATACGAATAACAGTTGAATTTCTCGAACGTGAAAAGCACCGAGAACAATATTACCGTGTTTAAAAATGATTTCAACATCGTGGGAGACGTATGTTAATAATAATATTCAAATCAGTAAGTAATCGAGTGAATCGTATTACCATGTGATCGAGAAAATTCAAATTTATTCCACAAGTCGTTTTGACTTGAAGATAGAGGTGTGACGTCACGAACCAGTACCACCTTTTCAGATAGAAAATCCCATCCGACCGATAGACATTTTCTTAATAAAAATCTGTCGGTGAAGAAATATTAGCACGAGTGTCCTGTTAAATTCTCTTTCTGAAAGAAAGAGGCTTCTTGATAAATAGAGCACGTGTCTTCTTTCGTTTCTCGTTTCGTTCGATGTAAGGTTTGCTTCCACCGGTATTTTTCACGGAAATAATTAATTAACAGCAGAAAGTTCTCTCACTTGTTCGCTCTTTTCCTCGCTTTTTCTAACAGTGACCCTGCTTTTCGCCTGTTACCGACTCATAACTGCGCTCAGTCGGCTGTTGAACCCCTTTTGCTCATGCAACCCTTATTACCGTGTCGCAGCTCGGTTAGCGCGAGCGGGTTAATGAAAGCTCGGGCAAATATAGAATTTCTCGTAAAAACTACAAATTACTGCTGTGTCGGGTGCATAGCCGCGTGCAACGTACTTCGTCTTCGTTCTCTTTTCCCTCCCACGCTTTTTTCTTCCTTTTTCTCGCCGCCCGTGAAATTATACCACGGTATAATACGCGGGAACAGGAAATAATAAAAACGTTTCTAGACGTACTTCGAAGATCGGGTCGGGATTTTATGACGGAGCATTCGCGGGATCGTGCGCGAGATGAAAACGCCATTCGAATATGTTCGTGTTTCACGAGGCTTTTTTCCACCGGTGCCGCTTAAAAAGCCGAAATGAACGAGCCTGTAAAGTTTTTAATTTCGCAAGAACCGTGCTACCTCTGCCGGTAAATGTTCCATAAAAAAAAAAAAAAACACTTTCGTCTCGTAAAAAAGGCAGCAACGATTTAATTACTAAAGACGCATATTATGCGTACGTTGTTCCCACCGATTGTAATTAATGCCGCAATCTGCTACTAAATTTTCCCGAATAGCAAGATTTAAAAACTACGTAAGAATAAGGAACAAAACCACTCGTTTCTTATCTACAGTATGTCCGGTTTATCTCAGAAAATCTACGAACGATACAAAAAAACATTTCAGACGAAAGTTGTAGGTTATAGAGGGCGCTATATCGTTCTACTATTTTTTTTGCACGTTGCAGTGATCTTGAAAAGCCCTATAAAGGTCGCGTTCAAGTTTTTCAAATGGGAACGTATATTTTCGATTGTGCATTCTTCTAGCTAACATCGACGCGTTCTCGAAACACCGCGTACTCGTGTCTTTCACGTAAATCATCATCGAGATACTAATTCGCAAGTTTTACATTTTACAAGCTTGCAAAGTGACGCCACTGTTCACGTCAATTCTGTTCGGTTGACCGTTCCCTGCCGGTTTTCCCTGCTCAAAGAGATCGTCCCCCCGTAACGCGAACGCGCGATGAATTTACCGCGGGTCGTATAAGCAGGCAAAATAAAGAGCAGCGCGCGAGAACAACTATACCATTGTACCGGGTTATCTCGCATTATATTATTACACTCGTGGCCCGTGTTTGTCAGTTTAAAACCAGGAGCCATTAGCAGGTATTATTTTAGCCGTGATCCACCGTTAGCGAGAACAATGGCGTTACTACGGGCTACGTCCCACGATATTAAATGAGGCGAAGTGATACATTTCGAGGGGATAGTCGAGCAAATAGGGATGATGCGGTGATGGCACGAGGGATAGAAAGCTAGAGAGAGGGAGAGATAGAGAAGGTGGAGGATCGACGGAGAGGGCATCACGCGGAGGACGAACAAGGGAGAAGGAGAACGCGTACAGAGAGAAAGAGGGAGAGAGAACCTGGTCAAAAGCACAAGGGTTGAGAAGAGGGAAGGGACTCGGCACGTATTACGTTACGCCCCTGGGCTGTGTAAATACCACAGCGCTGTAATCTAGAGTTAATGGTGCTCTCATGATACGAATGTCTATTAAAGCCCTCGAAACTTATCTACAAGAACTACCGAGGATGCTCTTTGTGCGATGAACTTAATCACAGTCACCTGGGCTCACGTGGACGCGCATTTAATCACGGTTACAATATCTACCGGCGAATGTTACAAAGCACTTCGATAATTTGCCATCCTCGTCATAAGTGTGCATTTTTTTCACTCTTTTTTTCTCTTTTTTTTACACGATTCACGGGTTTATTTGGTATATTTATATTGGAAACAAGGAATCCAGATTGTGCTTTTTTTGGACTGCACTGTTCCCTCTCCCCCTTTTTTTTCTTTAAATTTCAGTTTTATTGCGAATGTTCTAAACTACGATTCTGATCGAAAAAAAATTGGAGAATTCAATTATTGACAGTGTGTTCATAATCGTTTCATGGCAACTTTGTTCCACGGTAAATTTCAAGCTCAAATTCGTTTCTCTGTTTACGAGGTAACAAAAAAAATAGTGAATCAATTTAATATGACAATCCTATTTCAGTGGTTTTTTTTTTTTGTTAAATAAACAACGGTTTGGGAGATTAAGTATGACAATGCTGGACACTGGCGGAAACGAAGGCTCGCGAGTATGTAGTTCTAGTCGAACGCAGAGAGCGGCACGAACGATCAAAATTGAATGTGATTTATCGGGGACGGTGACGTGTGGCGTCGCATAATATATCAGCGGAGGCAACAGGCTAAAATAATAGATTGGAGAATTGTAGGCGATATCAATGCGCAACCGGCTGGCAGTGTTTCTGACAGCGCAATTATCTGGTCTCGCTTGCGGTTGTACTCCAACCCCTTTTATTATCACCATCCCCAGAATCAACGCTCCTATCATACACGTTCTGCCTTAATGCTCGCGTATTGCCGGGGATTGTCAGATGATATCTGTCAAGCCTCCTTATAAATCGCCCTGATATTTTTGCATATATATTAGCTTTTCCAATTTCTTCGTTCCTTTTCTCCACGACACGAGTGTGTTTCAATTCTTTTTTTTTTTTAATTTACAATTGGAAGAAAGGTAATTTAACCCTTTCTTGGCCAGTGAGACAAATATGTCACTTTGTTACTCGAAGAAAAATTGATCCGAATTTAGTATCCATTAAAATAAAATAAAGTAATAGTTTGGTCACGAAAGTATTAATTTACGCGATCGTAATAATTAAGTAGCTTGGAATTTATTTATGTTGCAAGTGTCTGTTTCTTTTTTCCTTTTCTCTGTTTGAAAATTTCTTATTAGAGGAAGAAGAATCTAATTCACGCGGTCACGATGATCAAGTTACGCGCGATTGTTAATAACGATGATTTAGAGTATTCGGGTATCTAGTTTCACTGGACGCTATTAATTAAAAGACAATTTGTCCGGCCGTTTGCGGTTGTGTACGAACGTTTCGTGGTTTCGAGATCTCTCTATTATTGCCAGCCGCGGTTACAATACCGATATTGAATGGTAATCAAAATTCGTAGTAATCAAAACTCGCGTGTACGCGCATTGAATGGAAATAGTGGAATGAATTAGATTACATCTGGAAGTTGTTCGGTGTCGTTTATTGTTATTTCATTCGGGTGCGCTTTGTTGGGAAACTCGACAAAACTTATAGCACTGAGGCGAGACTTGCCGCTTCGAAGTAAATTGAAATTTCCAAGCGGAATTTCTTTCTTCCGGGAAAGCGATTTTATCGTACAATTTCGCGCAAAAATAAAAATTACAAGAGAAGCACTATCGTTAGCTTCTACGTTCATTTTCGACGTATCTAGAATAATCCTGCGTTCAATAACGATAATGGAACAAGGAGGAGGAGTACCTGCCAGGGACAAATCGATCTCTTTTGATCGAAACAACAATAACACCTAATTCAAATTAATACCCCGATATCCTTTATTCCGTTGATTATCATCGAGCAAAGTGGAAAGCTCTTTTACCCGGACGGCCGCGTACAGGGATGAATCGATAGTTGAAACGAAACACCGAAGGCGCTATAATAAAATAGAGTCGGTTTTCGCCGCAGATGAAACGTCGAAACGTGGACAGAGGTTCACGCGTACATGCACACGTGTCGACGTGAACACGTATCCGAGGCCAACGCGTTAAGCGTGCACCTGTCAATTCAGAAATGTAATCGCGAAAATCAAAGAGACCGTGTCCAACGACCCGAGAGATTCTGCATTGATAGAGCCGCATTTGCCGAGGTGACAGCGAAAAGAGGCTATCCGAGGGTGTTACTAGGCAGGAAGCCATTTTGAGTTGCTGACTTGATTAACAAACAGCCGGGGATGGATGGAGAGAGAAAGAGGCGCATAGCGTGCATCTGTGCCTTTGCACAAACAGCAACATCGGGAATCCTTGCTCGAACCGCCGAATGGGAATCCTTATGCGTGTGATAATCGAATAACAGTGGTTTCCGCGGCCGGTGTGTCTTCATGATTACGCGACTGATTATCCCATGTTGCAACAGACACGTAGGATTGTTCGTTCATCGATAGTTCTCATTATTTCCTTTATCGCTATTCTCAGTTTTTTGATTGTTTAATCCCTTGACTATTTAATATTGTGCAACTGAACGCTTACTGTGAACGCAAAATTTAGTTTGCTGTTACTTATGCGTTTCTTAATTTTTTTTTTTATTAGGTAAAAGCAGATTGTTCATTTAGCGATAGTTCCTTTTGCTTCTTTCACCGTTATTCTTAGTATTTTTTTATTTAATTTTTTTGGCAGTGAGTTGATGACTATTGGACACTGCAGCTAAATGCATACTAAACGCGATACATATTTACTCGGCTATTGGGCATTAGGTTTCAAAATTTTTTTTATTAAATAAAATCCGGTAAAGATAGATAAAACAGTTTTATTCTATACTCGAAGGTGTTAAGAACGATTTTTAACACTAGAACTACCGACCGAGTCAAAATGACCCATTAGCAACTTTCCAAAAAATGTGAATGTCCGATAGTGATAAGTATTATCGTTTGTAACTTTCCGAATTTATTTTCTACATGTACGCTTCTGTTCGTATCGATATGAATCGAATTTTCCAATCACGGTTTACTTACATGAAAATTCACTTTTGGAAAGTCGGTAATGGGTCATTTTGACTCGGCTGGTAGTTCTAGTGTCAAATACTATTTATTCTTTAAGAGTTAACACTGTCCAATTTCAAAAGAAGGGAGAGATAAAAATTTCTAAAAAGTACTTACCTATTCACGGAACCATCGTTAACTACCTCCGTATCATACGCAGTATGTACCGTTTTCTTCCAAGAAAGATACAGTTTTAACATTCCCCAAAAATCACGTTCTACGTTCGAACGAACCAAAAAACGAGGCAAGAAAAGAATCGGAAGAACGCGGTTCTTTCCGCCGAATGTTTTTCGCGAAGAATGTCGTAGCGAGACCGGAAGAGGGCCGTTTCGAGCGTCGAAAAGGAGGAGCAGCGTCGGAGGGAATAGCGACGTTTTAAGACCTTAAATTCTAGATTTATATCGTGCAACGCCAGGCAAAGCCGGGCCTGGCACGATGACAGCTTTCGGATCGCTGGCAACCCTTCAGCCCATGGATGTGATTGGCTGTCTCTAGGGGTGGTGGGTGTGGCCCCCGCGGAAACCATCATCCCCGTCGGACGTCGAGACTTCACCGGATCCCCTCTACTTTCCCATCCCTCTGGAATGTGCAGCTTACCTAAACGAGTCCTCTCGACTCCCCAGGCGTTTTGGAGGGGATCGCTGGAACTTCCTCAAGGGGAAATACTGGCTGGGAGAGGGGTGACAAAAGAAGAGGGAGGTATCTGTGTCTAGGGACAGATAATCGGTCCGCATTACTGCCTATCTCTCTCTCTCCTTTCTCTCTCCCTCTCTCTCCCTCTCTATATATCTTTCTCGCTCACTTTTCCACCCTGTCTGTCTTTCTTTCTTCGTCGAACGCTTTGTAAAGTCTGCAATAACACGTAGAGAGCTCGGTGCTTTGAACGATGTCCGTGCCTGTTTCTTTGCCACGGAGGGAAATATGATGGAAATTTGCGTGACACTCCGAACTCGATAATTCCCTCCGCCCTTAGAACGAGTTTTCCTAGTACACGATCATGTGCACCGATCTTTCCCTTCACAAGCCAGTGATTCTCGCGTGTCCTCGTTATCGCGCGTAACGCACACCTATACCACGCGTAACGTTTATTGGACCATAAAGGGCGGTATATTGCATGGAAGGGTTGTTCAATTATTTTGTTTCCGGGTCGGAACCTTTTCTTTCAAGGGTGCAGGTTAGTTTTTGGTGTTAGCTTGCTTTCGATAAGAATGGTCCTTAGTTTGTTCCGTTCGGACCGTTTCTTTTTTACCGAGGACTTAATTGTCGATGCTTTGGACGAACAAGCTTGCCAAATATCGTTTACTATTTTTTTTTTGATAATTATTTCTTTGTTTTAGCGAGAAAGATAAACGAGGAGAGATTGGGAGGGGAAGGTTGAAGGTTCAGAATATTAGCTAAAGTATCGTGAATAAAAAATGTTAAACGAACGTTTGCTTTTGGGGTTGGTTGAAGTTAAGAGGAGAGAGAAGAATGACAGTCGAGTTAAATTCACAAAGATACCATACTTACGGGGCATTTCGAAAGGACGGACGTACCTATGCAGATTTTCCAACCTTCTCAGCGCACTGTTAGCATTCAGACTATCGTTGCATACCTACGAGGGTTCCCGGGCTGAATTCTCATCACGAGAAAACCCGTCGGGATTTCACGCGTCGGCTCGCATTACTGAATCCTACGTCGAGTTAGAGGGATTATAACGAGTCGAGATAGGTTCTAAGTTCTTTTCACAACAAAGCCTGATATAGTCTTCATAACGCTGCTTATTTTTTTATCCTTCTTTCGTGGTACTTGTCGTAAGACAGCTATTTCCCTATCTCAACTCTCCGTCATTGTTATAATACAAGAAACCTCGTCTTTCATATACAGAATTATAGCAAAGCTCCTTCAGATATCTGAAACATTTCTTCTTCTCTTTTTTTTTTTTTTTTCGAAAAAATCAAGTCAATTTCAGACAATCGTTTGCTCGTGAATCGAATAAAAACTCGGCGAACCCTTACGCCGATAGAGAGATTTGACGTTGAAATTATCATAACGATGTAGGTAAAGAGTCGGATGTCTCAGGGAGCGAGGGGGGGATCGTTTTGGGGTAATTCGAACCGGGACTCGTCGCGTGCTCTAAGTGTTCCTCTGGCGCTCCGAGCAGAAAACACATTGGCGAGGGTGGCGGTGCTGGGCGCTATCATGGCGCTCGAGGCTCATGCAGCTGACGGCTCAATTATCTCAGCGAGGGTCTCACACAGTCACGCCTGCGACCAAACCTACCCCTCGGTACTTACTCCCAGGATCCTTGAAACAGCCAACCCCAACTCCATTGTCCTCCAGCTATTAACTGCCTCTTCTCGTCCCGAATGAAGGACTCGTTGCTTTCGAATGCTTTGACTCCTGTCACGCAATCGGGTGGCCGTTCACTGCTCTGATACGGCCTTCTCATTGGCGAGTTAATCCCTTTCGAGGATTCGCCGGCTGATGAGCCGCGCGCGGACCGACGCGACGCGCCGATCGAACGTAATTCATTGGTCGTTTCCAGGCTAGCTGAATAAATTCATGCGCGAGAAGCACTCGAATTTAGTTGCTTTTACCATTGAAGAACACTTGTAGAAGGAAGTGATTATGTGAAAAAATTTGACTTTGTTTTAAGGATGTTTTTTGAAGAATCAAAAGTGTGTCACGTATTCGCAATTCGTGTTCGATTTCTTCACGTAAGATTAGGGTGCAAACAGTGGGCAATTAAGGGTGACGGAAGTAAATATCTTGGACGACTATCTTTTTCGCAGGAAACCGGTAATGTGCCCATTAGTAGGCACTCCTTGTCCAATTTTGGCATAAATTTCAGTGAAATTCGACGTACCTGTATATCGAACTATCGAAGCTTTGAACGTTTAATACGGTATCGTGTACTAATAGCAAGATGTTAGAGCGAACGTAATGAAAACAACGTAAGAATTTTCCTTAATATAATTAAACGACGCGTTAAAACATGAACGAAATAAATACTGTCTTGAATCGAGTAATTTCACAGTTTTAACGGAGTCTGGATCTCTCCTGTAGGTTTCCTTCGTTTGAGCTTCTTCGGCAGACTAATGGAAATGAAATCCCTTAGGATAAAGACTCCAACAGCAACTCCGACAAAGGTGAATTCACTCGACCCTAAAACTCAATCTCACCCCCGGCGTTACCTGCTCAACGCTCTTGCTCATCTCTTGCTCATTTGATTACACGAAAACGTTGAAAACGCTCGACCACACTAGAACCTCGTTTCAGGTTAATCAACCTATTAATTAATATTATCCGGCCTGTCTCTTTTAATAGAAGAAAATCAGCGTTGAACCAGGTCGGCTGTGAAATCCAGATAGGGGGTTGGTCGGAACCGATAGAAAATCGAAGGATCACTCGAGCTTTTCTCTATCCGGCGAAAAGTATTTAATTAACTCTTTGTGGGCGATAGGCTCATGTATGCGTTCGCAAAACACTATGAATGCAACCATGAACTCATATACGCACTTAAATACCTACACTACCGGCCAAAAGTTTGGAATCACTGAGCATTGCAATTTACACAAAAATTTCCAGAAAAAAGTTAGCGACTTTGAGAACTTTTTATCATTCGAATCAATTGATATGAGATAAATTGATGAAAGTAGAATCGAGATAAACCTCAAATCTATAAAAAATTAGCAGCAGATTAAATATTGATGAAAAGTGGGAGGTGATTCCAAACTTTTGGCCGGTAGTGTATATCTGAGGAAAATGCAATTTTGAGATAATTCATTTTTTTTTTTTTTTTAACTGAAGTAGTGACCTAATTATGTGTTATACAAGTAATCAGTATTAATAAACTTGCACTCGTTACTTTCAACTGGACTAGACCCTCCATCACAAAATCACAATCTCTTCGAAGATCAATGCGATTGATCAAAATCTTCGATAAAAACATTTGGTTCCCACTGTTATACTTCCTCGCGTTTCACGTTAATTAAGAAGTTCAACATACCCGGTGGCAAAAGTGTAACAAGTATCCACAGCTCTGCTCAGGGTAGAAAATTCTTCCGCGTGAAATAGGTGTTAAGAACATTCCGTCGTGATCGCGAGGGCGAAGGACAATTAAAAAGGGCAAGGGGAAAAACAAAGTTGTTCGGTCGTTTTGTAAACGCGGCCGCGTGATAAATGAAACGAACATCGCATCCGCGATAATTTAAAGAGCGGAGAAGAAAATGCTGGAGGGACGACGATCAGGATAACAATGATTTACATAAAGCTGCGCGACGAGAGTTTATGACTCTCAATGCGAACCTGGTTGTTTGTCCGTTTCAACGGGTGTTCCTCTCCTTTTTCCGCGCCGTGTCTCGACTCGTCCCGTCTTGCGTCCCGCGTTGGAAAAAAGATCCCGACAAAGAAGAAAGGAAGACTGCTCGTTAGGTGGCGACGAGGCAGCAAGGCAACAGAACGAGGAAAATAAAAGAACCGGTAGAAAGAGGGAAACCGGGTGTGCCAGCGAGAAACAGTGTTCATCGCTCTTCTTCACGCGCGACTTCCTCCTACGTCATCTCGTTACGTACGAGGAAGAGCAGGTAACGTTCCGCAAAGTGAACGTCGAGGAAAAGAGACTCCCTTTTTGCAAATACGGATCGTACGCCGTCCTTTTACACAGGCGGACCATCGTCCTTTCTTTTCTATCTGATTCATCGTCAGGACCAGACAAAGGGAATGGAGAGAACACGCGACTCGAAGGAAAAGGACGAAAAATGGAGAACTTTTGATCTTTTGAAGTCTCTCGTTGCTTCACCGAAAATGTCGAAAAATCGTTCTCAGTCTCTTTTAACTATCAAATTTGTCACGTTTACACGTTTATTTGCACTTTACGTTCGAAGTGTTCGGAATGTTCAACTGCACAAATACTGCAAATGTACCTCGTTTGCTATATTTATCGATAAACTTTCAGATTCTCGTTCCTCTTACGATCTAAATTAGAATAATCAAAGTCAGATATCTGGATCGTTCGAAATAAAAATTCCAAGAAATTGGAAAAAATACAGTTTCAAAAAATTACAGAATTTTAATATTAGAAATTTAGCATTACCCAATATGTTCTCAAAGGATCGGTCAGAAATACTTATTTAATTCTTAAACGAGAAGAACAATAAAGCTTCTAAATTTTTTGTCTATAACGCATATCCGAATAGTAAGGGAAACGAATGCATCTTTGTTCTTTTTCTGATAAAGGAACGGTAGAAGAGGTGAACGAAAGTATCGGCTGGGAAAGATGTCGAGAACCTTGCCTGGTTGTTCGACGGTCGCGTTGCTTATATTGAATCTGTCGGGGGCAATAAAACAGTCGCTTGCTGGAATGTCGTGTTTCAATCGTTCCGCCATTGTGAGGCCAAGAACCGAGAAAGAGATATGGTAGCGGCGTTGAGGAATATACGCATTTTCTGCGCATACACCTATATCTGTTACGAGCCGCATTGATCACGTAACAACTGTTGTATTCGTGTACTTTCGTGTATTATCCCGGAGGATACAGGTCGAAGGAGGTTTTCGCACACTTATTATGCGTCTACGTGATTTGTACGGCTGCGGTGGAAATTGAGATGGTTATACAATAATGTGCAATAGAAGATAGTCAACACTTACTTACATGTTATTCGAAATAGTAATAGTATTCTGTTTATAAAGAAATTTTTATTTAAAATCTGTCTCTAATCACTTTTACTTTCTTATAATTACTATTTAACAATTTTACCGTATAATCAACATGTTTAGAAAGATATACAGAAATTCTTTCATCTAAATCATGGGTAAAGTAATCTCAATAAACTTATTCAAATTACAATACTTACAGGGTGTTTTGCAAATCGTGATATAACTAAAAAAGAAATGATTTCTTAGGTAAAAGTAAGTTGAAAATATAGAATACAATTTTTTCATTCGTTTTCAAAAAAACGAATTTAATATTCGTTAAGTAAGCATGCACTTGATTTAGCCACAGTCTGCTTGGTCCACCAAATCTGACTATTCACCGCTATTTCTGTCAGTTTCAATTTAAAATAATGCAATAAGTTTCAATAATGTGTTTATCTTATTAATTGAAAAATTGTTAAAAATGTCTTCGATATCGCAAACAAATTTTTCGCTTCCTCAAACATCTATATTTGCTTATCTTCAGAATAGTGTAGTCACGTTAAAAAAATAGTTCCATGAATATTCAAATTCAATTTTCTCAAAAACGTAGCCCCATACCAAAAAATCTTATTCTCCATTTTCGACTTGTATATTAGGTCATTCCATAAGTTCGTGCCGAAAGCGACAAATACTTTAATGAAAATCCAAAGAAATTCTATAGCGACGACGTAATGATTTAAAAAAAAAAAATGGGAAAATGTTTTAAACTTAGAAGACGCTTAAGTATCAAATTTAGAGGTTCCTTAGAAATATTGATCTAAATCATAAAATTCCACACGAACTTATGCGAAGACCTAATACTTAAGAAATCATCTCCTTCCCAGTTACACCGGATGACCCTGTACCAGAACACCCTCTACCTATCCATAACAATATCTTCAACCCGAAAATTATCCCCCCGTCGATCATATGATCGAAAATCGAAGGTGAAAAATTCCCCCGTATCGTTTGCACGAAACCGGTGGAACGATTAAAGGAAGAAAGAAAGATCACGGAAGCCTCGTGGCTGTAATTCAGATGGCGGTTTATTGTCACGCACGTACCATGCTAACGTGCCCCCCGTAGCCTCATCCCCTCCCCTCTGCCCTGTGTTCTTCGCCACCACCGGAAACCATTTGTCCAGGCATAGCCACAGAGTGTGTAAACACGTGGAAAGGGGGTTTGGCCTCTCTCGTACGAGGTTACGAGGGTGCACCGGAGATGGTGTGGCGAAACGAGGCACGGGGTAGGGGGTTGATTTTCGTTCTCGGATGTAGGCGCAGAGACCGGGTGCAGAAATCGTGTGGGTTTCTATCCCCGCGGGCTATATCCCCGGAATCAGCTGCCAGATTATTCTATTACCGCGTATCAACATGGGGTTTGTTTGGTCTGAAAACACAAGCCCGCCACATTGTTTCAGCCAGATAAAGAATTTAACGTCGGGTAATTAAAAGGACTGGCCTCGGGGACAGGTCCGTCGAGGGGTCGCGAGAGCCGCGGAGGACAGTTCTCCTCTTTGGTTAATACTTTGGCGAAACGTTGTTGGGCTGCCGCCCAAACGTCTCCGACAGGTTCTCGCGCCTGTAAATCCCTCCTGGGGACATTTTGAGCCTCCGTTTAGAGTCTCGCGACTCGGCCGCGCGTAAATGCACTTTGGCCCGTAACGCGGAACTATTCTGGTATCGGTGGAAATGAACGATGCGCGAAAGTGTAATTGTCTAAATTGTATCGAGTGAAGGATGATGATAAGATTTTTTTAAATGTCGGATTAGAAGAGTTGAGATATAGAGATGAAGGGTTAAAATCGTAAACTAAAGTTCATTGAAAAATATAGTTTGGTACAGTGTTACATTGAGATTAATATAAAGAGTGTCTCACTTATAATAAATATCTGAATTATTCCTGACGGTATTGAACGTAAAAATAATAAATAATGATACAAAATTTTTTTCATTTTAACATCAATTTTTTTTTATAATGCGAAGTTGTAGCCGATATAAAGTCAGCAACCTATGACGCTATGATCTTAAAGTGACGTTAAACAGTAGAAAAAGAGAATAACTTCAAAATGATATTCATTCAAGCTAACTTTGAGGAAACTTTTTTATCTCTAGTTGTACGTTCTCAAACCATATTATAATCTCTCTTTAGTCATATCTTTCTTATTTTCTATATCAACGGAAATAATTTAGACGTTCGTTGTAAATGAGACATCACGTATAATGAAAGATTTCTCGCGACAGATTTTTATTTTCCAAGGGACAGTATATTTGTGATGGTTTCCGTGGTAGTTGTTAATGATATCGTTTACTGTCCGTAATGGAAGAGAACGAAACGATTCCGAGGATGTTTAGCAGAGTACGAATCGGCACCTGTTACCATCGACAGAAAACACGGAACGATAATTAAAGGTACTTAAATTGAATTACATACGAAGAGGATCGTATCAGTGTGTAATCGTTTTGGTCAATTTAATTATCGAGGATAGAAATTTTGTAAATGTTTGCAGACTCCGTGTGTGGATTTTCATTGAGAGAGATTTTCACGTGTACGCGGGTCGTGTGAAACAACTGTTGTACACACATGTAGAAGTTACAAATGATTCGCGGAAAAGCAAATTTCAATGACCAATAACTATCCTGTCTGGGTGTAACCAACATTTTCTCCAACATAAATTACACGTTACGTGTTTCATTTTCGTATTTCACCATTGTTTCACCAATTATACAGATTTTTTCACATTCGAACTTACTAATTTTCCAGAAAAATTTTTGCAAAATGGAAACATTATCCGTGCGAATTACAAAATATTCGACGCAATGTGTAACTAACGATCTAGTGGAAAATTAGATCGTGTTACTTCCACCCCCGTTTCACATAATGGTAATATCATAATAATGCCGGGCAACTAACGTAATAATTGTTTGATCATCACCGTATGCTCACCGCGTGTCGCGCAAGCAACATTGTTCGCCGGTTTTCCGCGGTCAACGTAATTACACTACTTCGATAGTTACAACACCATCGATTCGTGCGTGATTACGCGTTAACGATTGTTAGCAAATATTTGCAGTAGCCGGAGCGGTGTATAAATAACCGTTACCTCGTTGCTTCGACTACGAACTTTCCGATTCCGAAAATACCAGATTCCACGTGAACACCTTTATTATCCTATGTACATATATATACATACGTGCCTCTATACAACAAAATAGCAAAAGCTGTATAACGTGACATGTTAACTTTCGATAACAAAAATTGTCGTTATTTCGAAGAAACACTCGGAACGAACGAACGGAGAACGATCGTGAAAAAGAGAGAGAAAAAAAAACGCGAAACAGAAGAAATCTCTGTTCACGTTCATGAATGGAGTATACACTGGAGGTGGCACTTTGAAAAAATTTGCTTCCCATACCGAATGATCAGAGCCCCTCTCTCTCTCTCTCTCTCTCTGTCTCTCCCTGCCGACGTCGGTGTGTACGAACAGACAGAAATTGTCAGCGGGAAAATAACGAACCGTCGGTCGATTCGTCGCCGCCGAAACAATAACAATCGGCGTGTGCTCGACGATGCGGTAATTAAAATAAAATTAATTGGATTGGTCGTGTGCGCGTTCCCGTACGGGAACTTTCGAAGGAGATGGCTGTACAGCCGTAGGGGCGTTTTGTGCGTTATTGCATATAATGCACTGTTTATTCTGCATTCTCCCTCCACACCGGCACCCCCTTTTCGTATACATTCACGTATATACGCGGCAATCCGCTTCTTCTCTCCTCTTTACTCTCCATGAATCTTTCCGTACCCGGGATGTACCTACCATGCGGACATATCCATTGGATTTAATAGATACACGTTTCATTCTACACCGGTGTGATATTCGATTTGCGCGGAAACCTTGCTGATAATGTGGTATAATGCAAAAATATTCTATAGTTGGATAATTCCAAGTTTTTCGCCAATCGAAACTTTTTTTTATTAACGCGTTCATTGTGGTTTTTCGTTGAATACTAGCTAAGCTGATATTTCCATCATTTTTCCATTATTTTCACCGTATTAGGCACCGATCGAACCTTTGTAGGGTAAAATGAAATAGGTGAAATATAGCGAGTAAACGAAAGTCCTAAAAAAAAGCTATCGCAGTGAAAGTGTTAAAAGTTTCAAATTAGAATGAACAAAAAAAAATTCAATTTATTCAATCTGTAAATCTGTTTCTTTCGTAGAATTTACGAATATTGTTTAATCGAGCTATGCTATATTTTTTCAACATTGATACTGCTAACTTTAATCCAGCTGGTGTACATGACAGCGCATCCAGCTTGTCTGAAAGAGTTAATTATTAATTGGAGAACAAATATGTTGATGTGTAAATTTTGAAAGAAACGAACGGGAAGAAGTGCGCGTTAATATCGAGTAACGAAAGTAATTGAAATATCGAAAATTATTGAAATCTGCGTCAACAATCGGCGAACAATTCCAACATTCTGCGTCCCTTTTTCCTCGTGGTCGTGATTCATAGTAGGTACACGTCTTTTCCCGTAATAATTCATTCGAACGAGCTTTCGAGATTTAGCCGGTGTACAATTCGACCAATCGATCCACCGTTTCTCGATGTGGAACCGTTACGCGAGGGGTGGTTCATTAAAATTTCACCCGACCGAGTTGTCTTGATCTTTGATTTGCTCGGCGGAAAGTTCGCCCCGACGTGGAACCTTGCGGGGATCAGGCCGATTTCAGCTTCAAATTCACTTTGACTCCCGACTGCTGCACGGATTCCCACGGGATACATCCGTTCGAACCTCTTTCTTCTCGTTTTACTAGAAAAATTGAGCAAAGATACTCTCTGCTCCATTTTTGTTATCTCGATGGATACCTGTTAAAGAATGGCTGCACTTAAAGTTGAAAAAGACTACCCTGTTTCGACGATCTATATGTGTGTGTGGATGTTCCACTTAGCGAGATAAATATTACACGTATCTCTTATCATTTTTTTTTTATATCATTAGCACAAGTTTAAAGAATTGTTTCGAATAAACTTTTGAAGCCTAAAAAACGTGTTTTACTAGAAAGAAATTACACGGTGAAATATAAGGGGTGAATGAAATTAGATTTTATCGAAATTCTTTTATATTTAACATGCGAATAGTAGAATTTTTTTTCTTTTTTTTTCTGGAAAATCATGCAAATATGTTTTTCACGGTGTCCGTAACAAGAATTATTTACCGTTAATGCACTCGCGGGGCTCCTAAATCCAATAATGATCAGAATATTACCCGAAAAGTAGGGTTTCACGTTATTTCCATCGTGTATCGGCGTAATTTTATAAACACTTTGAAAATTTTGTGTCACGATCTGGCTTCCCGCGTTGAGATTGCTTGACGTTTTAAGGTTTCATCTACTTCGGAGGAAAATAATTACAAAATCACAGAACGGAACACTTTAAATCTTTCGTCAGCCCTTTTGAGAAGCCGCATTTGTCTAGCTTCACGGCTCGACCCCTCCCTCCCCCCTACTTTCTCGACTTCTCAAATAAAACTATTCATATTTCGAGGAGTATATTTGAACAAGCAGAAGGGGGGAGAAAAATATATGTAAACGACACAATTTCTTCGTTATTAAATAGACCCAGCGAGCGCTAGGGAGCCAATAAAACATTTTTATTACAACGTTTTTACCTCACCGCCCTTGTCCCTTCTGCCCCCTTCGTTTGCCAATCTCGATGCAACACGAACCGATCTGCACATTGCACAAAATTATTTTTCAATTTTTCCCATTCCAAAATATCTTTCGGCGACAAATTCAAATTCCACACGGGACGATCAAATGGCACATATACTATATACATAAAATTCATTACCCTGTGTTAGGTTATATCAAAAATTTTTCTTCCAAAATCACAGTTCAAACAGCTACAATGTAACGGAAGATCATTGTAGGATAATCAGTAATCCTATCAACAAAAAAAAAAAAATTACGAAAAAGTGAAATATCATATTTCGTTGACGATTAAAATATGAGCTGATTTGAAAACAAATCAGATATCCGTGAATTTGGCGAATCGGTGTTAAATTAAGCGTAAAGTGGATATGATATGAGCGTTTATCGAGAAAGGAAGAGATTAATGTGAAAATTGAACCAAAATGGCTGACGTGGAGGAAACCGACGAAGATGCGACCACTGATAATGTCGACGACGACACCACAGATTTTGCAGACACAGATGCAGCGGAGGATACGGAAGCAGATGGAGCTGAAGGTGAGGAACAACTGTACGAAGAAGGAGAAGAAGGGGTATCAGCGCAGGTTGAAAAGAAGGACAGGAAGAAGAAAAGCTGGATGGAACGATGTTTGGATCAAAAATGGAAATGCGACGACTCTCCTCTCTGGAAACTTTACATGAACGCGTAAGAAATATCGAGGCAATTAAATACATCTCGTGCATCACCTAACTCGCGTGATCAGTATCGTGGTTTCTTCAGATTTCTAGAGGATCAACAACAATTAGAGAAAGACGATATTTTCAAGCGCAGAAGACCTGCTCGTCTTCAAAAATTTCCTAAAGTTCAATCAGAGGAGGATTTGAGTACACCTTACAAGTGCTTACCTCTTAGCACTTTCCAGCTTCGAGATAAGTTGAGGCTACCTGACAAAGTCGATCGATCGCAAATGATACGAATTTGGAAGAATATGCGCGCGAACCTGCCAGTTAGTAAAGATGTGCAATTTTGATTTTCGTTTAATTCCAACGATGCGCGCATAAAACTTAACTTCCAACTTAGTTAAAATAAAACATAATGTCTGAAAAGTATCAAAAAAATTCTTAGTTACGAGTCATTTCTCTAGGTTCAATCGTCGAAATCCGACACAGCGATAGATGCTCCGGTGAAAAAGACAGACAGCAACAAATGGCCGGGCATGTGGCCCTGTACGACGCGAGATTTAGCGAAAGAGATATTAGAGAGACGAAGACAGAAGAGAAAAACGCGAAAAGATCTGTTTCCCTGTGATCCAGACGACATACAAGATGTCTTCGACGATCCGGACAAAGATTTCTCCGATCGTAAGGAATTAGGTCACGCTAGAGTTCCACAATCGTGTCCTTTACCGAGGAAAGAGCTGTTAGTCGATCAAGCTGCAGGTGAACAGCACGGTTTAGTTAACGGTGATTACATAATTTTCGAGTTACCGTCGAAATCGCGCGGCAACAGGGTGTACGCAGATGTATGTCTTCGGGGGTTGAAAGGTATGCATTTGCCGGAACTGGGTTTGCTGCGAACGCGAAAAAGGACGTGGAAATTCTGCTTCTATCAGGCTGTTGTTGCACTTCTCGCTAAGACACAGTTAAGGTATCTCATATGTATGAATTTTGTGCAATGTTTTAATCTCATAAACTTCGTTAATCCTTTAACGCTCGCATTTTTCTCAACTTGATGTACCAAAAGTGATCGATTTTATTTTTTTTTCAATTATTTCTTAGGCGTGCAGAAATAAGTTTCCCATTTATTTATAATGCTGTGACTTAAAATATTTGTGATTTTTACCATAGAATAGAAAGGATAGCGCAATGTGAAAAGTGAAAGAAAATTGCACTTTTTGGAGGGTTAGTTGTGGGGTTAAAGGGTTAATAAGAGAGCGATGCACTTAGGGAGTTGTCTTTGTCATTAGAATATAAATTTTTCTATTTTTTTCTATTTTTTTAAATTAGGAAATTCTGATTACAAATTAGGAATACTGATAATTCACAGTTAAACTATAAAAATGAAAAGTTCATTTTCATTGTATTACTGAATGTAGAAATCTATTTTCAAAAGATACAAATACGCTTGGAGCGCGAACATCGACTACATCTACGACCACGCGTGGATGTTGTACACTCACATCGGCATGATCAACATCAAGGATAAGCAAAGATTAGACGACATCGTCGTGTACAACTACAAATACAGCATCGAATTGAATTTAGTTCTCGAATTAAACGACGTTCCTATACTGACTGATATTCCTTGGGATTACGAGGAGAGCAATATGAGGCATAAAATGGTCCTGCATCGGAAAGAATTGATGAACTTCACGTTGGAAATCGGTTCTGAGAAAATAACCGACAAACAAAGTTCATCGGTTCACGAAGAAATCAGAAAGATCGAAGAATGGTTCGACACGTTAAAAATTCGTTATCGTAACTGCATATTTCGTACCACGCGATTCTCCGTAGCTTTTTGGAGGGACAATCTCTTCTGGTACCTTTACAATCCCTATCGATGCGACGAATTCGGTTATTTCGACGATTCTGGATACGCCTGTATCCTGAAGTTCTGCTCGAGGGAATCTCTCAAAAGACACCTGATGATCCTCTTGCTAAGATCCTAGGAAATTGCGGATCAACTGGCAGACATGTACGAAGAAGAAGGTATGGAAGAAGCAGAAATCGTAGGAGAAACAGAGCAAGCAGAAGACACTCCCGAAGAAGAAATTGAAAAATGCTACACGATCCAGATTTATCAGATGACCTATCACTGCTGTCAAATTCACAACCTGAAATTGTTGCAAAGAGGTGCACCAAAACCACCGAGACACTTAGTGAAGAAGAAAACCATCGACGATTGTCCCTTCGATCCTCTCGACGTGAGAGATCCGTGCACGATCGAGCAAGAGGAAGAAGATCTGAAAGAAACGATCGAGAAACCAACGTGGCTGAAACTGTACAAAATTACTTGGGCCAAGTGCATGGCTGTTCCTCAGAAGAAGAAGAACAGAGAAGCTGGAACTGGAAAGATGCGCTGGCACCAGTACGTCGTTGAGGAATCGAACAAACTCTTCTCCTTATGGGGCGAAATTCACATCACCGATGGCATGTTCGAGAAGGAAAATCGCGGGATGCAAACGTACGCTTGTTACGTGGTCTGCGCTGGCATGACTAGGATCATGGCGCCTGAATACTGGAGCTCGAAGACTCTCGACGTGATCGTCATGTGTGGCGACAGATATTACACTCACAGTAAATTAGAAGCAGAATTCAAATCGACGAAAAATGAATACAGACATGTGAATTGTTGGAACAGGTATCTAATGAGTCATTTCAAGATCGGAGAGACCATGTTCGAGGCGAATGTTCTGCCAGCGATCTGTGGTAGATTGTACGCTAAGTCGGGGAAATATTTATGGCAATCGTTGGAACAGATGTTCTTGAAGTATTGTTTCGGGATTCTGACTTGTGAGAGTTCCTGTTTGGGCGTTTTTAAATTTTGCGGAGCTTATTACATGTGTGACGTGAATTCTCTTGGTCCACCGCTGTTTTCTTACGGAGAAGGCGCAGTTTATCTACTGAGGGCCACGTATTTTCAGAAATTCATCACTGCTTTGGTGCTGACGATTGGTTCACCGGAATGCAGTCAGTTCGCTCTGAATCCTATTGAGATATTAAAGGTCATCGACGTGGGTCCGTCTGCGTTCCCCGTTGGAAGAATTGAGAAGAAGGAGAGGTCTAAAAGGGTGACCAAAGTGGAGTGTCCGTATGACGAGGAGAAGAAAAAACAGATGAAGAAGTGGAAGCACAAGAGAGCGGAGACTGCTCGCACGATCGATAAATTGTGTTGCAAAGGTGGCGAATAATCGCGAATTTTCTTTATCCTGTATAATTGTGCCGTGTAAATCTTGTATACGTATAAAAGTGACTTGAGCCAAATGCAACGTTTCAAGATTAAACGTGTCATGCTTGAACGAATTACAATTTTATTGCGTTTTATTTTACTTGTAAAACTATAAAACACTGCGCTGTTTCAGCGAAGGAATTAAATTTCTACAGCTCGAATCGCTTAAACAGCGAATTCGCTTGTTCGCGAGTAACGTTAACAAAACTCCGACCGAAAAGTTTCATCCAATTATAGGAAATGTAACTAACAGACTGGCGGATTACCAGCCGATATTATTCTTTTCATCGTGCTTGAACCGCACACACTCGTTTCCCACACTTATTAACTTAGCCACACTTATTGAGGATTCGATCGACAACTTTCGTTTCAATCCCCGCATCAGCTGCTGGAAAATTTCCCCTACCGGAAGCTTTATCGGTGCAATTGAAATCTACGACGTAATTAATTAGCCGTCCGCAAGTGAGTATCGAGTAAAGAAAATATCAAATAACTAGGAGGCAAAAGTTTCGCCAGTTTTGAATAATTGAGAAGGAAAAAGGGTTTCTCTCTGTCGAAGTAAGAGAACGGTGAAAAATAAAGGAAGCCGCGTTTAAGTCGATCGTCTTTAGGTCTCAGTGCAGCCACGGCGCGGAACCTATTAAAGTTGTATCGCAAGAGAACGTCTTAGTTCCTGGTCGCCCTCGGGATTTATGTACTTACTCCAGGAACTTGGCTGGAACTTTCCTTCTCGCGGTGAACTTACGGTGTCCATGAGCCGGCGCTACCACCGGGTGGGCTGCTCTTTCACCCCTATCGCACAATACTAATAATATAATCGTCGAGGCACGTAGAACTAAGTTCCAACTACAACACCGCGGAAACTGCCGGGGGATTTTAATCACCGATCCATTCTGTAACGGAGAAGTCAGCACTCGGTATGGTTTCGTAGTGTTATACGTGATAATAATTGGAGGATGAAGAGTTGGAAATGCTTCCTTCAAAAATTATTCATTTTTCAACTATCATTTAATATATTATTTTTGGGTGAAGTGACTGATGATTATCGTCGATCTTTCATCTTTTTTTTTCTGAGATGTTTGTGAAGGTTTTAGAGCAGGCTGCCCAACTCGCGGCCCGCGGGCTGCTCGTAGCCCTGGAGGGCTAATTACGTGGCCCGCAGGCAGCACGTAGCTCTAAAGAGCAATGCGGAAGATTGTAAATTTTTAACAATATTATGTGATTTTTAGCAATGTTTTTCATGTCAGACATTAATTTTCTGAGACTTCAGGATGTTTCCTGGTTTTATGAATTTTACATCCAAGGTATCTCTAAATTATATGAATTTTGTGAATTTTTAAAGCAAGTAGTTTTTATCAATAATACTAAAATTGGAAGTAACCAAAGAAATTTCTCTTTTACTCGTCGATCTTTGTTAAAATTCCACTGTTTCCTCGAAAACTTCCCAAAAAATCTACTTCAACAATTACGAAAAGGATTAATTCACGTTAGTAAAAAAAGAGCGTATCTTCGTTCATATCTCGAATCAATAATTTATTTCACTATCTATTATACACATCGATCGTAAGTTATATGTACAAACATATTTACACCCTAATTCGGTATTTACACGTGTCCCCTGTGCAAAGGGGGCTGGAAAAACCTGTCCCGTGTTCTGGATCTCCTTGACCGTCGACCAATTGAAACGAATGTAAAAAAAGGGAGAGAAAAAGATCTCTAGAACCGATATTTCGACTACGCCACTTCTAGGTCCGAGCTGTCGGTGTCCTGTTCGTGTTGTTGTTGCTGCTGTTGCTGTTGCTGCCTGGTCAACGTCAAATGATCGGCCACTTTGACCGTAGGCGTGGGCACGTTGTCGTCGGCTCGTTGACGTTGCTCCAGCTGAAGTTTCCGCATACGTTCCTGTTCTTCCCGTTTCTGTTTACGCCACTTGGCACGTCGGTTCTTGAACCACACCTGGAATAGGAAATGTTTGATGAGGGAAGCTCGTCGTGCCTGGTCGGTCGCGTTTATTTTGTACAAGTTCTCGCACGGTAGCCGGGAAAACCGATGTTCCTCTGTATTGGGAAAACGCTCGAAATGGAATCGAGGCGAGCAACGTGTAAATAAAATGCTCTCCTTTTTTCAATTTTTCGAAAGTTTCCGTAGTTTCTTCTTGCAGTAGGCTTTTAACACTTCTGCGAGAGTAATTTGTAGGGTTGCATTCAAAATTTTGAAAATAAAGTTTAAGAATTAAAAAAGAAAATTCAGAACTAAAAGATAAAGTTCAAAGTTGAAAAAAAAAATATTGTTAAATTAACGTGAAATTTGTAATTTATCTGTGATACATAATTTGTTTAAATGTTAATTGATCGACTTAAGAAAGTTATCTTTTAATTATCATAGATGATGAATTAGTAACTTCTTCATGATTACATTCCGATTCCAACGCTTCGTTCGTTTCGCCATAGATTCGCTTTCATCGTGAAATTATTAAACAGAACTTAATTTCTACCAGGTGAGGTAGAGCGCTTAATTGATAACCCCGTTTACCTGTGATGTATCTGATCGAGAAGGCGAGTAACGAGGCAAGGGGGAGGGCTAGCGAAGATCAAAAGGCTTCATCCCACATTCGAAATCAGCATTTGTTCCTCACGCTTGTCCGACTCGATTTAAATGAAATCTGACAATCAATAGCTCTCCGATTCTTACAGACAGAGATACACTTCATCTTTCCAGTTCATCTCGCTGATCTGATTCTTAGCTGTTGAATTATACAATTATCCCACACTCGTGTATATTTCATCCATTTCTAATTTCATTCGAGATCAATTTTCTTATTTTTATAGAAATAATCGATTCTTAACGTATTTCACAATTCAACATATATCACTCGAACATTTTCGTCGAATTTCAAATCTGATCCATAATTAAACTTTCTTTTCCGATTCAATCGTTACAGGATCGATGATTTTACATGTAATTCTCCTTTTATAGCCGGGCGACTGTCGTTTTCGTGTATCCGTATTCTGTTGATGCAATCACGAAGATAGGAAAAGACCGTCGCACGGGTAAACAGCCGTGCTTCTTTCCAAACACACAGAGGACTGAGTGCTTTAGGCCTTCTCTCGAGCTGTGTTTCTCGAATCTTTCCCTTTATTTTCCCCCTTTTTTTCTTTCCTTCCCTCCACCGGCTCTCCTCCTTTTTCTCGTTTCGAAAGTCGCCTTTCTACTAATTCTGTACAAACACCGAAACTCTTGCACGATGCGGCAGGTGCGCTGCAGGTATATGTTGTTTCAAAGTCTTTAAAGACTCTCGAGACGAGGGATTTCCTTTGGCAAAGCCGACGACGCGGGTGGTCTGTTGGTCCACGATAAGTGTGAATGACTTTGGGATTGTACGATTGTTCGAACAAATTGCCCGCCGCGAATAGAAAGACATTCCTTGATTCCACTCCTCCTTACTTTTATCACAGTCCTTCTCGCGATAATTTCCTCGGCAGAGAAACGTGTTTGCTTGTTTAAACAGAAAACACAGAGTCGTTGAAGAGTTGATAGTACACTTTTTCCTCCAAGTTATATCTTTTCTCCATTCTTTTATTAAAATTTTCATTCTAATCTTCAATGTCTCGAAAGAAAATCATTTTGTAAGTTTGTCTTCCGTGTTACATTTCGTATTTCGGATACTTGAAACATCATGCTTTACCGAAGTGTGTTTCTAAAAGATCTCCTAAGTTCTTTCTTCCGAAAAAGGCGTTTGATCCCAGGCAAAGCAGCAAACTGAGCATCGATCTTCTCTCCTCTTAAATAGGGACCACAATAGCGCGCCGGAAAAAGGGTTCCTTCGACAATCCAGTCTCAGTGACACGCTCTCTAAATCCCCCGAAACATCCCGGCTTCGTCGTTGATCGAGCATTAAAACCGATTTCAATTTCGGAAAAAAAAAAAAAAACACCAAATCACACGGACAGAGTGAGTGGTCTCTCGATGTTTTATTGATATAAAAACGTTTATTCGATTGACGGTAGGCGAGCAACGAATCGCCGCTGATTAATTATAAGACGGACTCGTGTGAAATTAATGATTGCGCGCAATGTAAATCTTTATGGCGACAAGTACGTCCCGTTATAAATTCTACTCGTGTTCCCACCGTTATCCCGTGTACACGTGCGTGTTGTACACGATGTCTGTACGATACACCCACAATCGATCATATATATATAATTGAAGTAAACACATTATCGGCAAAGCTTTTAATCTAGCATGCAACTTGTTGGCCCAAGTCGCGAGGGACGCGCGATAAATACTGCTGGCAAATAATTTTAATGACCGTATTAAAGAATTATGAGATCGTCGTCGTTGTGTTGTTGTTACTGTTGGTACATTAGGATGACAAACAAGCTGGAGAACTAGTGGAAGGCATTTTGTCATCGGTAGAAATTATGCGTTTCAGGGCTTTGAGAGTTTCGACAATCCGAATGGTCAATGTTTGTCAAACGAAAACCTAATATTCTCTCGAGACAGTAATTTGTCAGTTTAGGTAGCTACCGATGGTAGCAGGATTTTTCGGGGTTCCCCCGGGTAAAAAATTCTCACGATGCAATTAAATTCCCTCGTGAAGGAAGAAAATTGGAGAAGAAAGTTCAGAATTTTTTTACCAAAGATATCTCTATGGAAAATTCATTTCTTTCCGTGTGTTCTTTAGACGTTCGTCATGCAGATACACGATGTAGGAAGGTTGTAGGATACGGTTTCTTCAACTCACCTCGATTCTTTCTTCCTTGAGATCGACCTGAAGAGCGAGTTGTTCTCTCAAGATCACGTCTGGATAGTGTGTCTTGTCGAATGTTGCTTCCAGTTGTTCCAGCTGTTCTTCTGTGAATATCGTCCTGTGGCGACGCTTCCTCTTCGCCATAGGTCCTATCGCCGCTGCGTTTGGATTTATTTGATAGGGATGAGCCGCGTGATAGAACGCCGGCTGACCGTGAAGAGAAACGCCGGCGGCTGCCATTTCTGCTACGTAACCGCCGGAGTATAAACTAGGATATGCTGCAGCTGGAACGAGAAACAAATGGGAAAAAACCATTAAAGAAATTTCAAAACTCTTTCAAACCCTTTAAAAAATAAGCACTGTACCGTTGATAGAAAGAACGAAAGAAACGGTGAAAAATTTGAAGTAAGGTAATCGTTTAATTTGAGTGTACAAATGATCGATGATCTATGGAATGTTAAAATGATAACGTCCCTCGACATTTCACAACCCTATTCGAGGCACGAGGGAAACGAAAAATACTCGAAGGCCCGAGCCCCAAGGGATGTTTTGGTTTAAAATCTCGAAGAAAGCTGCTTAGAGGCGACGTCTCTGCATAAAAATGTGCGAAGGGCGAATTTATGCTTTCAACTGGCGTCACTCGCGATTCTCACTCTTTTCTCTTTCTCTTTCTTCTTCCTGCTTGCCGTAGTTGCATATTTTTCCTTCTCGTTTTCTCTCGCCTTTCCCGGCCGTGGATTGCAGAGGAGCTAAATCGTTCGTGCGTGATCGAAACGGATTGCGGATTTCAGCTCGCGCATCCCCAATCTGCGGCGTGGTTCTTGCGGGTGAAATACTTAAAGCCTTCGGGGGCATTAAGGAAATTTCGTTGCGGAACGCGTCGGGCCTCCGAGGATTTACGCCTTCTTTCATTTTTCCGCTACCAGACGCCCTTCTCCTAGCGCGACGTAATATACGCGGAACCGCGGGGCAGGCTATTTGTGAATTAGCACGGAACCCTCTGTACAGATATTTCGTTCGAGAATTTTTAAATATCGGTACGAAATTTTACATAGGGAAGAACTCGATAGGCAACAGTTGCTTTATGAATGATATTAATTGCATTTCGAAGAAGATTTGAGAAACTTTCAACTATGTACCTCTGCGTAGTGCAAATTTGTAATTTTGAGATTTCAGTTTCTCCTAAATTCGAAATTTGAAACATACCATTTCAAGTTGTCGAAGAGTGCGCCATTTCAAATTTTCAAGAGCATCTTAATCTCAATTCTAAGTTTCCCGAATTTCCTCAATCTTGTTTCTCAATCTCATTTCTCAAATATTGTGATCAATCTCACTTCTTAAATTTTCTCAATCTCACTCCTCAAATTCTCTCAATCTCATTTCTCAAAAACCACCCCCAAATTAATTTGGAACTTTCTTCCAAGCGAACCTCTAATTTCCATAATTAAACAAGCAAAACTTCCCTCGAAACCACTTACCAAACAAATCGGCGGACGTGAAGGCCAGATGATGGATCTGCTGTTGTAGCGGATGCATCGCTGTGGTTCTCGATGGCGATCCTACGGCTTCCGGGTTCTGAATGATAGACCCTAGGCCACCAGTACTGGTGGGTGTCATATTTCCAATGGGTCTAGGCGCTAAAATATTCTCGATGGTGAAGGCAGACGTAGGGGAGGACATCGTGGCGGAGGAACTCGGTCTAGAAACCTCTCGTGGTCTGAATCGCATCTCATCCGAGCTCACTGGACTCCTGGAGAACGTTTTGTCACGTCCATCGATATCGTGCCTTCTTCCAGACACATTGTTCTGCTCGTCGTTACCCTTCAACTTCTGTTGCAAACTCTCAGGTGAATAATTGTAAAGATAACGATGACCATAACCGGATATTCCGGGACCATCTTGAAGAGGACTCGACGGCTCCGTCATGGGAGAACGCGATCTGGGCGAATCACTCGCATAGGTGCTTTCTACCATGTTACGTGTATCTACAATTGTCTTAAACTCAAATTTTCACCGATGTAGCAATCGTTTTCTTTTTAACTTTTTTAACGATCGTTCGATAAGTATTGATCGGTAAAATGTAGATCACGAGAATGAGTACGATTAAGACCGGCGTAAAAACATTTTTTTCACCGCAGGACAAATATACTCTACATCCACTGGTCCTCGCATCGGTATTCTTGAAAATGATACAAAAGCTTCTCTCGATATTTCATTCGATACTATCCTCGAAGTATACAACGCCTTCACAGTCGAGCGTTCGTTACTTTCCGTACAAAAAAGTCACATATCCAGAGCACCGAATTCTAATCCCTTGCACTATATACAACATTTAAGTCCTTGTTATCGTAAGATTCTTCGAGGTTCCTTCCAGTCCCATCACAGATAAACACCCCCGGTACATACACTCGCTAACTTTCCTTCAACTTCTCACAACTTCAATCCAAATTCTCCTCAAAATTCCTTCCTGCAGAAAATCGTGTCCAGTCACTTCTTCGTACCAATCGAATGGTGTTCACACGATGAAAGAGAGAGAGAGATCGAGAGAAAGACTGTTTTCGAAGAATCGTTCGTCGGAACGATGCATTCGCAAAACGTTCATGCGAATCGTGATGCGACGACGTATCGATGACGACGATGATTCGTCTGGCCGGCGACAGAGAGCCACGAGGACGACAGCGAATCCGACGCGCGTGTAGAAGTCCAGATGTGCAGCGAGTGACACCGATGATAAAGGATATCCGACGACTGGTCCACTGGTTTGCTCGCTCGTGTTGACCTCCGGGGGTGCGCTTAGATTCGCCGGCATCCACGGGTACACGGTTAGGCAGCCACCCCCGTGTTAGTGACAGAGGGACAGAGACACCCTCGAATATATCCAGCGAAGTTTTGCCAACGCAGGGAACGGGGCGTGGCCCACCCTGGCTCCATCCACTTTTCCACCACCCCTCGGTCGCTCGGCATCCCCTAACGCGACTTGTAGAGAGAAGCAGTGGGCTAGCTGGCACAGGGAGGAGGGGAGAAAGCTGAAACGAGAAACGAGACAGAAAGTGAGCGAGAGAGTGAGAGAAAGGAAGAGAAAGAGAATGCATACACGTGTGTATACGCGCGCGCGCGCGTGTGTGTGCAGTAGAGATGGAGGGAATCGAGTCGTGGCTCGACGATGGTTTCCGGGAGGATGCAGGCGGAGGTGCAATCTCCTGACGACAGTACGATGGTTTGGGGTAGTAAAAGTGGGGGAGGAAACGTCGAACGGCCCGGTAGAATGCCCTTTCAACCCTGTCGACGCACGTCGGGTTTCGTACACCCTTATCACGAGAGAGAGAGAGGGAGGAAGAGACAGAGGAGAGGAACCCAGTACTGCGAGTGCACCGGTGGGAGAAACGTATTTACAACGGATAATCACGATGTGTCTCGCGTATTACAGAGCTTTCCGAGTTTGCCTTGCGAATCGTATTCACGAATTAATCATGCTTCCGGAAGTGTTTGGATTCGGACGGGGCTACGATCGGCGGCAATTCGCTCGGTATTGTTTCTGAAAATAATTTTCGCGGTTCCCCTCTCGGCTAACGGAATTCGTAACCGATTGGCGGAGTAGGGAAGAGGAGACGGTGTGTGGGATTATTGTTTCGGATGTTTCATAATTTTTAGCAGATTTTTTTCGATTTTTCGTACGTTTGCGAAGGAATAAACGTGTGATGATAATAATACGGGGATATTTACAAGGATAAACTGAATAATTAAATTAGGGCATTATGCAAAATATAGCAGACGATTTCTCTGGTTACAACTGCACAATCATAGGATATCCAGTTAAATAATTTTCAATACATTAACGACTAAACGCGTAAATTAATCAACACTCCGAACACATCCGAACAATTTATAATATTAGTAATTCAAAATTTCTGTTACGACCGGAAATTCGAGTAGGAAATTACGCGTAGTTTTGAAGTAACAGTTACCTATACCTACCTGTAAATGATTTAGAGACAGGTACGACGAGAGGAGACCGGTGAAATTTCCAATTGTGAAATACCGAAAATATCATTGGATATTTTTTAATCTACGTTATATATAACGCATTATACGTCGCGTATTATGGGTATCACGTTCGCGATACACAATCATATTCACATCATGCGGATGAAACTGGCAAATTGTCTCGTGTGCTGCACGTCGACCGGTATCGGCGCGCTTGATTGATTCGCAAATTGGAAACGAGCTGACTGTACAATACCGTTCGTCGTTTTTCACGTATAAACGGAACAATTTTTTTCCATAATACCTATTGTTCAGATTTGAGGATATTATGATTTTAATGCGTGGATTACACCGAGCTCTCGAATTATCGAACGCAAATTCGACGCCACGCCGCGTCGCTCCTCGTTGTTATTTGCATAAACAACGAAATACATAGTCGATTTAATGCAGGAAAACCGGTGCAACGTTAAACCTGTATAAATTCCGACATTCTGTTACATCTAACGCATAATAGCGTATAGGTGTACGTACGCTATTACCATGGTTCCAACGAAAGGAGACGAGTGATCTCTATCGATCGGAAAGATGCTAATTAATTTGTCGATCACTGACCTATGTACACTTCCGTTCCTAAGTGTTAGGTAATACACTTATGTCGTCGTCGAATTATTAACACTGGAAGAATTGGTTGGGTCAAAAATGACCCATTGGCAATTTTCCAAGAAAAGTGAATGTTCGATATCGATGCAACGACACTTTTCGACATTGTTTTCTGCATTATATTAGGTTGTCCGGAAATAAATTGCGGTTTTCTGTTATATCGTATTTAGGGCTTTTCTATACTATATATTTTAAATTTACGTTTATTAAGTAATATACCATTTGAACGCGCAGATGTCGCTCTATCATATAAGCGACACACTTTTGTTTTTTACCGTCATTTGTTCTGAGTATAACTTAAAAACGTAACAATGGACAAGAAGCAAATTCGTAGCATATTTTTATATGAATTTAAATTAGGACGTAAAGCCGCGGAAACTGGCCGCAATATCAATCGTGTATACGGTGAAAGCACAAAAATGTTATTTGTTAGACAAGCAAGTTTGGTAAATCGTAAGGGACATACTCCTACACGATAACGCCCGCCCGCACGTATCGCAATTCACGATTCGGAAGATACACGAATTGGGTTATGAAACATTAAAACACCCTCCTTATTCCCCCGACTTATCCCCTACAGATTGCCATTTTTTTAAACATTCGGATAACTTTTTGCGAGAAAAAATCTTCCACAATACCTTCGTGGAATTTATTAATTCTAGAACTCCTGATTTTTATTGTAATGGAATAGGAACTCTTGTAAAACGTTGAAAAAAGTGTATAGAATCTAATGGAAATTATTTCGATTAAGTAAATTCATTCTATGCAAAACTACACGTCTTTAAATCTCATGTACAGAAACCGCAATTTATTTCCGGGCCTAATACTTCTATTTGCATCGATATGAATCTAATTTTTCAATCACGTGAAGATTCACTTTCGGAAAATTGCTAATGGGTCATTTTTGACCCGACCGCTCCTTCTATTTAGTGTTATAATCCTAAAAAATCTGAAATCTCGTAATTAAAGAGTACATATATGTTCACTGATAAATGATAGTAATTTTGGTGAACAAATTTCATTTAAATCCTATAATACTTTATGTACGAACATAATTCGTGTCCTAATAGTTATGAACGCTAGTGTATGTATTAAAGCACCGATATTGCGATATTTGATATTTGAACACTTATAAGATTACCTGCACAATATTCGACGCTATTGGATGAGATTTTGCAACATTTAATTTTTACACTATACAGGGTGTCTCGGCTGATTTTGACATCTTGATTTTCTCGTTATTATTACTCAGAGCGAAATATGTTTCAGATGAAAGTGAAACTTTTCCACTCGTGAAAGAATTAATAACACCAGAATATACCCCCTTCGACACCGTTTAAATTTCATCTGAAACATTTTCCGCTATGAGTAACAATAACGAGAAGATCAAGATGTCAAAATCAGCCGAGACACCCTGTATATAAAACCTAAAATCTAAAAAGGAACAACCATTTTGTCCGAAAAACCAAAGAACCAACCAGAATCTCCTAAACGCGCAATGTTAGAAACCATACATATCGTCGTCTCTCCCCAAAACCAAATCGTTGATCCGGCAGATCTGTTCAATTATTCAAATCCCGCCCAATGCGTCCGTATTAATAACATAAAACCGTTGTAATGTGCATTGACTGTCGTCGTTATTGTTGTCGGTGGCCCTCGGTGGGGAGGATCGTGATGCGATACGTGGAGAACCGAGCGTGAAAAGGTTTTTCATAGGGCGCGCACGTACCCCGGACATTGTCGTTACCCCCGTGAAACACCCCACCTCCCTTATATCCATAGGGCAGTAGAGAATCGGTACGTGCACACTTCAAATCCCGAAGTCCGCATCGAAATCTGTGCCAACCTTAATCCTAATCCGTACGTTAATCGTGGCCCGATCCGTAGAACTGAGATCCCATGGCCTCGTATGTTACCCACCGGTTTACCAAGGACCATCGTTCGATCACGAGAGAGAACCATACTGTATATACATTCTCCGAACACCGTGGAAGCGTCTATGATGCTACAGAGAGAAGACGATCCTCCCTTTGTTCGACGAAGTCGTGAATTTCATTAACACCATATCGAATAGATACACGGTGTTCATCTCTGATTCATTTCTATGTCCATCCCCGGTATTCGTATGGAAATCAGACGGGACCAGTGAGCGATGGACGGCTTAGAAAGTGATCTCGTTACCAGTTTCAACGACTTTCAGATTTCTGTGCCGGATGGACAAAGTGTGAATTAGAGAATGGCTAAATGGTTGTAATCTATTGAAGATTGTGAGAACTCGAAGCTACCAAGGTGAACCGAAAAGTGCAACGAAGATGGTCCTGAATTCAATGGACACACGAGTGATCTCAGAGGTTAGGTTAGGTTAGTAACGATGAGTTTGCGTGTGGACCAATGGCCGATGGTGCAGCCTGGCTGTATGCGAATCAGGATTATCCTCCCCGCGGGATTATCGATTCTTTCGAACCTGGGACCAGATTTTCTGGGAATCGAACATTGGGTTCGCCGATCGTTCGCCGTTTTTCGAACGTTTCTATGCGATGGGTGAGTGAGAAATTTGTGGTGTTAAAAAGAATTTTCTCTCCCGAGAATCTCCGCGAAAAGCTGAAAATATGTTAAGCAGCGTAAGATAGAAAGATTAAAAGCGGTTTACTACACGTTCATCTGTAATATCAAGGTAAAATGAATCCTCGTTCTCGTTAAATCATCCTATTTCTTCACTTAGTACAACATTATCTGCATTTACGTACACACAGAGGGAACATTCTATCCTTCCTACAATTACACTCACTTTAATACCTTATTTGATACATTAAGTTCCACACATCACCTACCCAAGAAGATTGTTTTCTCGCAAAACAGATCCCGGCTGGTAAACGCATCTGAAGCGAAGCCATCGCTGTACCATTACTCCTTTCAATCTTCAATTTCTACGATCACAGGCTTCGCTCCTTGTTTGCCGTAATTCCTCTGCAACTTAAACCGGCGGGGAAAGAAGAAGAAGAAAATAAAAAGAAGTAGAAGAAGAAGGAGGAGGAGAGAGGAGAACGAGAGGGAGAGACTTCTGTGTTCCACCATCTTGCCGGCTCGGTTTTAAAAAGTTTCCTCCACGGGAGACGCTTCCACGTGAAAGATTACAATTTCCACGGTAATCATCACGAACGAGTCCCCTCCGGCGCTAATACGGCGACAATACAGATGTTTTCACGTCTAAGCGGCGTGCTAAGTGGATGTCCTCCCCTCTGCACAGTCGCCATTTTCTTCTCTGTTCGATTTCTGTGAGCCCGTCCCCGGGGGGGAGTGCTAAGTTGTTGTACCTGACCAGTTCGAAAGTGAACGTTTCGCGTACCACTCGTTACTTTAGCTTACACTTGACTGGACGCCTTCTTGCCTCTTTAGATGGAGAAATAATAATCGACGAGAGAGGGAGAGAGAAAGCGGCGAGCAAAAGCCAACGGAAATTGAGCCTGCGAATTATCCGTCAGGATATTCGTGTTTCCTTTGCCTTCTATGCTATTTTACGTTTAGTTTGCACGTTTCTTTCTTCGTCTCTTCTCACTGTAGGATGACCTCCTGGCTGGAATTTCTTCGTGCAAGAACGTTTCCGGCGAGCTTAAGGAACCAACGTGAAAACCGAAGAGTCCGTGATTATCCTGCTCGCGGAATTTTCATACTTGTCGTGGGCTTAAAGGGTGAACGATACGATGGAGGATCGTTAGTGAGTTTGAAGGGGTTAATAGCGTTTCTTCGCCTTGTTCGACTGTGAAAGTAGGTATTTTTGTGTTTGTTGCTGGTGGTTTGGTGGTTTGCTGGTGGTCTTTGTGGAGATTTGGTAGTGAGATGGGTTGTTTCATATTTCATATCATATTTTCGACTTTTTCAATAATTTTGGAACACTTTGTATAAACATTTCATAGTTTAGCCAATTTTGGGATAAACCGTTGCTTCCAAAATTTGTTTGATACGATTTTCCATACATTCTAAACACACTTACCTGGGCACCCAATTTATCGTGTAATCTATGCTACAATTTTCCAATGATAATACATAGTTACTTCCATTATACCCTAAATGAACAACAGCGAATGCCGTCACATTACTAAAACAGATCTGTTATTCCTGTAATTCGCGTAACAAACGATTTCGCCCTGTTTATCGCCTGATGCACTCGTTAATCAGCGTCATGAACCTAAAGTCGAAATTTTGAGATCACACACCATCCAAACTTTCTCCACGTATAAACATTAAAAGTTAATAAATCATTATATTAAAAAGATTAAGATTTTCTTCTTTTGTGTAAACAAAAATTTCCAATTAATTAGAACGTTAACTTTTCAAAAATATTCAATTAATAATTATAAAGAAATTGACTGATAAGCAATAAATAAACAAAAATAGATAAATTTTTTAATAGAAGTATAAAAAATATATAAACGAATATATAGGGGGAGTTCCCTTAACGCCGGACGGCACCTAATATCGGACATTAGTTATATCTGCAATAATTGAAACGCTACCGAGCCGTTATTCTGCGTATCTCCTAGAGGAGACAAAAGGAATAAAAATAAGTTTTCTACGCGTTTCAGTCGCGTGTGCACAGGTAGAGAGATTTATATAAGAAAAACCTTAAGTGTCCGGCGCTAGGGGAACTCCCCCTACACTACCGGCCAAATGTTTAGAATCGCTATACATTGCAAGTTGCACCAAAATTCTCTAAAAAAAAGTTAGCACTTATAATAATTTCTTAACGAATCTTTTATCATTCAAATCAATCGAAATGAGGTAAAGTGCTATTGATCTCCGCAACATCAATTTCAAATCGATAAAGATTTAGTGGCGGATTCAATATTGACGTAAATTGGCAGGTGATTCCAAAATTTTGACCGGTAGTGTAACTTTCAACACGGCCTTATAAAGGGTTAAGAGACGTTTCTACAGGAATATCGACGAAAGTGACTGTAACGAGAGGAGAAAATAGTCGCGGAAACAGTCAAAGCAATCCGTAATGCACGAGAGCATTAGCGAGGCACCGCAAATATTGTTCAGATGCCATAATCGCGCGACGTTTCACCGTGAATATACCTGTTGACGGCCTCCACAAGCGGAGAACCCGTGCTTCTCTTAACGCATACCGCAAATATTGTTCCCCCCTTGAAAAAAATCTCGTATATACTCGCGCGGCTCTAACAGCCTTTATGCCGTCAGTCAAAGACGCCGAATCCAGCGGGAAAAAAAATCATAATCTATCTCCAACGGCGCGGCGGGCGGGGGGGGGGTGGAGTTCCACGCGGATTAGCTCAGTCGGTTACAGGATGTAAATATTTGCTCTTCCTGGCCGAAGACAAGCGTTGTGCTATGGTCGCTTGAAAGGAACGCTTGTAAAATCGGAATGACCACGCGCTGGGAAAATAATCGGTGTCCATTAACACTTTAATTTACCTTCCGAGGAAAAGGCACACTGGTACTGCTCGTTTTTATTGCAGGGTAATTTATTTATGTACTATTGTATTTGGATTGTAGCGATCATCTGTGTTTGAACCTTATTCTTTCATGTTTTTTATTTTTTCTTTGCTATTTAGTGTTGAACAGATTTGAACTTGTAATTGAACTTTTCGTATAAACGTATGGTATGTGAAAGCATTTCAGGGGCTAAGTTAACCCTAGAGCGGTCTTCGTTTTGACTGTACACTTAAGACTTTTGGGTGAAAAAGGACCTAAGACCTTATGTGTAATTATTTTTGTTTCCAACGCGACATATGAACCTAGACAATAAACGTTTAAAATAATGTTAAGCAAAAATGACTAAAAATATAAAAAGGCGGTGGGTCAAGAAAGACCCGAAGACCGCTCTAGGGTTAAGAAAAGTGAGAGAAAATTGGGTATCTAATGTATTTTTCGTGTCAATAGCAGGTCAAACTATCGCCATTTAAGTGGAGCTTGCACAATGAAGGAATGAGATTTTCTGTTTTAAAAAAATATATTTAACTACCAAGGGATGTGAAATTTGTCGAAAATATCGAAATACTCGGTTTTACCCCAGGTCAAATTTAAGGCAATTGCAAAATTTTTATCTCTGTCAATTAAAAATTCGTTATCAAATTTGTTTTAGCTTATTTTAAAATCAAAAATTGCAAACAAATATGTTACTCTCCTTCTCGGTATTAATATGTATAAATCTCATTGACGCATCCTCTGCATACGATTCAGGAGATCCAACCATCTTTAGATTCTCAATGAACCCAAATTTCATTGCAAAATATGCAGGCTTCGTTAAGATCCTTCCTAATAATATTTTTGTCATTCGGCCAAATATCACAAATTTTATCACAGAGAAACAGCGATGCCCTATTTTCCCTATCTAATTTCTCCCTTCACCCATTTCAAACAACGATTCATATTAATCAACAAAAGTATCTTAACCTTCCTCCCCAAACAACCTCCCACACAACCCATCTAAATCTTCCTAACCCTAACCCAACCTCCACTGTCAGGCCTCCAAAACAATTATTCCCAAAAAAAAAAATTGTCCACGTTAATCGAAACGTTCCAATCAAACCAAAAAAAAAAAAAAAAAAAAAAAAAAAAAACAACAACCCCCCCCCCCCTTTTACACGTCCATCCAATTCTTGACGATAGCTACCCATCCCCAGGAAAAGAAGCATCTCCGCAGCCGCGTTTTCGCACGGTGTAATTGTTCATCGTTGCGCGCGTGTACCGAAGAGTTGGCGAGAGCGGAGGAGCGACGCGCGACGATCGCGAATTTATTGGCTCGTACGTTAATTACTTTAATTATTACGCTGCTGTCAAAGGCTGATCGGAATACAAAGGAAGTTTATTCGACGCGGAACTATGTTTCCATCGCCCCGAGTCACTGATCGCCAATTAATTTTCCATAATTGGACGGACATGCTGGCACGATACACGCCTTGACACTCGTGGCCGTGCACACGCACACACGTTCCACACGTCCTCCACCTCCACCACCTTCCCTCGTTCCACCCCATCCCGCTTAAAATGTATCGGCACCGGGCCGGCGGCCACGCCGCCGTATTTTCACCGCGGAACCAATTAACAGTTTTCACCTATTCCTTTTTAGTAGCTCGGCCGAACGAGATGGAAAAAAATAAAACGCAGAAGCTGTGTGTGCCCCGCGTCGGAGGAAAAGAAAGAACAACGAACACTATAGCTGGGTTCGGGTAGGGTGGTTGGGTTGACGAAGGGGGGTGGAAAGAGGGGAAAATGGAGAAATGAAAAAAAAATAGGTAGCAGCGATAGCTTTATAGCGGCGGAAAAATCAACCTCGGTATTGTCCAATGTACGGGGTGTTTCGTTGTTGTGCACGTTGTTTCGGAACGAATTCGACGTGAAGTCGATCTTCGATGTGTGTTGTAGTAGTTACTTGCTCGTAGGTGTGTTTTTCGCGGTGTTCTTTATTTCGGTAAGCAGCTTCCGTTAACTGCAATATTGGGTCATTTCATGTTTCCAACAAACTTTCAAATTTGATAAAAAACAAGAAAGTACGCGCTTCTTCGTTTGACAATTTTTTCCTATTTTTTTTCGGTAAGACCATTATGTCGTCGCTGTAGAATTTTCTTGGATCTTCGTTCAAATATTCGTCGCTTTCGGCGAGAAATGATTTTTCTTTATTGAAATAACTTTTCTTGAAAGATTTGTCACATTTTGGGACAGCAGCTCATAGATATTCTTTATTTCCTTGCGTAACTTCGTTTAACTGGATTTCAAGGAAGAAGTCGAGGATTAAAATTTGGTGTTTTGTATCCTCGTTTAAAAATACGATTTTTTTTAAATGTATCAGATTTTTGAGTGGTAGTGCATGAACACATACAGGTTGAATCAGAGCAGAAATTGAATAACGGATTTTTCAAAAGAGGACAAAAATTTTATTGAAGAATGAAAGTGGTCGTTTTTAATCACAAATGTACAAGGTGTTTCAGTATTAAGGTGATAAATCCTGTATCGTGTATCTAATAATAATTTAATATCATTAACAGCGTCTACTTACAATTAGACACATTAAACAATGTCACCAAGATCAGAATATTATGAAAATTCGAATGGTAATAATGATCTAAGAAAAGTAGTATAGTCTTCGCTCGTAAAAATAGCTTCAGATCGACGATGATGGTTTAAAAAATCGATTCAAGTCTCGTGACGATGATGGCAGGGCTTTTAAAGCTATTTCGGCGCGGATTTCGTTAAGTGATACCAATAACCCGATGGGACAACAAGACGGGCCCTTCAGGATTCGGTGGAGGATAAACGAAGGGCCAGCAATCCCGGGGGATGTTATCTAATCCCGGCGGATTTGTTGATTCTACGACTTGTGCTTGGCAAAGCGCAATGTGGTTTCCATGTAGTGCCGGATTACCCTTATTTTTTGCAGCCCTAAAGGCTCTCCCGAAAACTTCGCGCCGGTGAACCAACATTCTCGCGGTGTCTATTTTAGCCACAAAGAAGCTCCCTTTTCTCTCTCGTCTCGGATACTTAATCACGTTCTGCTATAGAAATTAGCCCTAAGGAAATCAATAGATCCCTCTTCTTTTTATCCAATTTTTATATTTCTTCCAACATTTTCATCGCGAAATTTAAAAATTCTCTACTTTCCTTTAACTGTAAAAATTAGCCCGAAAGAAATCAATAAATCGCTCTCTTTTATCAAATTTTCATATTTTCCTCTAATAAAAATCTAATAAAAAATTAACCCTGAGGAAATTAACAGATCCCTTTTCTTCCAAGGCTTTCACCGCGAAAATTCCAAATTTCCCAATTCCCAACTCTCTTAACCACAAAATTTCGCTAAAAATCATTTCTTAATCCGAACTGCGCAATCTCCTTCGCAAACACGCAAAACCATTTACGCACACGAGTACAGAAACAATCCTTTCCTCTCTCAAGGAAGAAGAGCATCGTCGTTCCAAGGGGTAGGTTCTCCTTCTATCGATCAGTCGGGAGTAATCTATATTCACCGGTATCGCGAGGATATCGGCGAAAGGGATAGAAGAGGAAAAAGGATTTCCCCGGTGTCTGTTATTATTCCGTGCGGTAAAATCGTGGGCGGCGGATAGCGCGTTATCTGTTCGGAATGTCCTCGCGGGCGAAAAACAAAGATGCGAGCGTCGTTTGCCCCGCGGTGGCACTCTCGTAACGCAGATTATTCTATTACACGTTACGCAAACAGAGAACGAAAAGGAGAGAGATAGAGAGAAAGGAAGGGTAGAGAGATGGACGTGGTGCGGTGCACGGTCTCTGCGTTTTCCACGTCTCGATTCTGCGATGTTGTTTGGTCTGAAAATACGTTATTGTTTCACCGCGATAAAAAATTCAGCGTTTCGGTAATTACACCAGAGCTGATCGATCCGGCGAGCTCCCGGCGGATTTCCACTGAGTTACTGACTTACTTTGTCTACCCTTTCCCAACCGCGACACAGATGTTTACGCGACCGATGTAATAACGCGGCTGAACGAGAAGATATCGATTTAATCGAACCGATCCTACCGGCCGACTCGTAATGTTCTTTAGGATAATTCATTCCTGGCAGAGAGTGTTTAAATAATGACGATAATGTAGGATTGTAATAAATGTAAAAAGGAGGAATAAATGGATGGACGCGGTGATTCGACGATGGAAGGACTGTCGATTGATGGAATTTTTCTACTTCGTCTCTCTGGTTTTCAGGTGAGTGTACGTGGACGAAAGTTTGTCGTGTCTCTTCGAGAAATTATTAGCGTGATTATTTGACGCGGGAGTAAATAGAATGAAATGGGACGGTGGAATTATGATCGCGAGATATTTATACAGTTCTGAAATAAGTTTCGTGAAAAAGTATTTAAGAAAAAAATCGTAGATACATAGACTATCTATAATTTATCGTATTTCTTAAAAAAATTATTATCGAGATTATTTGACACGAAAAATAAATGAAATAAAAGGTGATTTTAGAGTTATAATGAAAAAATGTTTAATAAATAGTTACTTTGTTATAGTTACCATTAGGTAAAGTAGTTTTGTGAAAAAATATGCTACTATCGTCTCACTAGAAAATTTATCGTATTTTTTCAAAAAATTATTAGCGAAACTATTATTTAACAAAAATGAATAAAATAAAATTGATTCGCCAAAACAATATATAGTTTATAAAAAAATTAATAAAAACAGTCTGTATATACATTAATATCACTGTATTTCTTCAAAAAATTATCAATGGAATCATTCGACAACGAAAATAATTAAAATAAAATAGTTTTACCAAAAAAATATTTAGTTTCATAAAAACACTAATGAAAACAGTCTGCATGTACATATGTACACAGCAACCTTAAGATTTCGTACTTAAAAGTTTCTGTCTAATAGATCCTACTTATCGAATCTACCGTACAAACCGGTTTTATTTATAAAGCAACATTAACACTGCTAAGCAGCACGTACCAATCCATACACGCTTCCCTCTTCACAATACGATTCCTCCTGCACGGCCGAGGGCACGCGTAAAACGGAAATCGCGCTCACCTGCTCCATGGCGCGCGCGCAGCCGCGACCGCGCTAGAAACGAAAATGCGTCTATCCGCGGGGATTTCCAAGGGAAAGATAGAACCGGGCAAAGAACGAATCGGTTTTCGATAGAACTACCCGTGCGTACCAGCTGCGATCCTTTTTTCCCAATCTTTCTTCTCCTTGTTTCCCTCTTCTTCTCTGCACCCTCGGAAATCTCGTGTTTTGCCCGGCTGCATAATCCCTTCGGAACCCGGTCGGACAGAGTGAGAATCGCGCTAAAAACGCACGAATCGGACAAAGATGAAACTATATAAAGAAGAAACGGAAAGAAGGAAAGAGCGAAAGAAATCGACGAGGAGGAAGAAATATATATATATATAGGTTAGGTTGAAAGAGAGAAAATAAAAGTGAGAGAAAGAGGGTGGAATAGGATGGAAAGAGAAGGAAAGAGAAACCGACGACCCCGCTGTTTGCCTTTTATTAAACTCTTGTTAAACGCCGCCTTTCTTCGCACACACAATTGAATCGGCAAAACAGCGAAGATAATGCCACAACCGAGAGTTGTAGACGGCCGGAGGGCCAGGTTCTTCTTCTTCTCCTCTCCGTTCGAAGACTTACCGCAAACACCAGCTTCTTCTACACCCTGAAATGGACACCGTGTAATCCGGCTCTTTATACGGCACTGCCGCATTGACCGGCTCTCCTCCAGGCATGCACATCGACCACTACCGGGCTAATAAAATGCTCGAACGTCTGTCCGTGTCCGTTCTCTTCTTCCGTGAAAAAGGCCGTGAAAACGATTCTTGAACGACCGTGAAAATCGCATACCTCTCTCTTCGTCCTGGCTGGTACACGGTGTAGTTCTAATGAAAATATTTGGATATTTTCGATTATGGCGTGGGCCACGTTTCAAAGCGTGCCATTGTTGGAGAGAACTGGAGAAATTTCGACACTTTTACCTTTGAACGTGAGAGGGGTGGAGTGTGCAAGGTAGTTTTTGAGGTTAGTTCTTTGATATACGACTTCACTGGAGTCTTTGGAGATGTATGTTATCGAGTGTGCAAATTAATTCGGTGCCTTTTTTTATTGTCGACTAAAATTCGCTGTATTTTTACAGAGTGGAAATTCGTTAGTTGCCCGATAAATGAAGAAAGTTTTTTACCAAATAATGGAGATTTTTTTGAATACTAAAATTGTGTTTGATTATTTGTAAATAAATTTTGAAGTTTGTGAAGAATGGCACCAAATTAATTTGTACACCTGATACATGTGTGATTTTGAAATTTTGTACTTTTGTGCTTATATTTTTTTATATGAAATTTGGGTAGAATTTTTTTTAACTAATTCAGAAAATTTGATACAGTTTCGATCGAACTTTCTAAGATTACTCAGATACGAATGAACGAATGATCATTTTGAAAAATAGTTTCACGTTCCTCTAAATTACCCCTAGTACGGTGCTCGGGTCTTTTTTGACCCATCGCCTTTTTATTTTTTAATAACTTCTGCTGTTATCAAGCTTACGGTCTCTTAACATTGTATTAAAAATTTGTTGTCTAGATTCGTATAGTGTGCTGGTAACAAAGTTGTTGGGTCTTTTTTGACCCAAAGCTTAAGTTTCACCGCAAAATCATCAGAATTAAAGCTCGTCTTCGTCGTCGACACACCGATACGACGAAATTTCTTTTATCTATCACACTACATACCTAATTCCCAATCGTTAACAATCCAAACTAAACGTCCAATAAAATGTATATCGCTAAAACTACGAAACCAATATTAATCGAATTAATTAAAACGAACCGTCCAATCTTTACCGAGCTCAAGCCAGATTTTCTGCCCCGTATGGTATATCGATACCAGGAATTTCATCGTATTTACTACCTTATCTAGTCTCCCACGATAACCGATTTAATTATCGTTATCCATAACCCCTTCGATTCTTCGAAGCTCAGCATCGTCGGCGATGCTCCTTCAAAACAGCTTTAATTGCAGCTCGATAAGAGCCGCTAAAGCGAAAGATTGCACGGAGGAAAAATAGCGACGACGAAGTAGAAACGCGAAAAAAAAGAAAAATTCCACCGTTTTCGTCGTACAAAGTCGCATCTGTTTATTAAATTTTGCGAACGAGCCTCTCTCTCTCTCTCGTCACGGACTAGAATCGCGACTATTACATTTCGTTCGGTAAAAATGAGCCGCGGTTCGGCCAAATTTCTCGTTACGATTTTTACAATTTCGACGTTCCACGGCTGCAGAGAGGGTAGAGGGGACAGAGACGCGTGGAAATCAAATGAGAGGAGGACGACAAAGAACAAAAATATACATGTAGTTGCGCACAGTTTATAAACGATGTTTAATTTTGCAATTTTGTCCCCATTTCGCTGTTTTGTTTCACATTTTGTCTCTCTCTCTCTCTTTTTTTTTCAATTCTCGTTTACAACCATGGGAGCAACCTACATTTAAAACTTGATTGAAAAATCTTGCGCCCTTGCATGTATGTGTTTTTTGTTTTTGTAGCTGTGTTTGTGTGTATGCAACACATACATGTAATACAGACACATATCATATACAGTGACTCTTACTAATATTCGGACACTCTTTAGAACAGTATAACTTTTTCTAAATTGGATCAAACGACTTGAGTTTTTTCGAGAAGTTAGGATTAGTATACCAGATGACGTGTATAAAATTTTTTAAAAATACTGCAATTTGTGGGAATCGCGAAAAAAATTGTAAAGGTCACTGTTTACAACTTTCTTACCCGAGCTTGTAACGAAAATTTAAAATATACGTTTTGTAGATTTACGTCAATTATACGCATGCTGAAAATTTCATCGAAATCGGTAGATGGAGAAACAAGCGACAGGCATCGAGAGATGTAGGAATCTTCAGATTTATTACAATTATAGGCCGAACGTCGTGAAATAGTGCGATTTTCACAATCTTTAACGATTCGTAGCTCGTAGTAACATTAACCGATTTCGATCAAATTTTCAGCATGCGTATCATTGGCATAAATCTACAAAACGTATTTTTTAAATTTTCATTACCGGCTCAGGTAAAAAAGTTGTCGAATGTGACCTTTACAATTTTTATACGCGTCATCTAGTATACTAATCCTAACTTCTCAAAAAAACTCAAGTCGTTAAGTCCAATTTAAAAAAAGTTATACTGTTCTAAAGAGTGTCCGAATATTAGCAAGAGTCACCGTACCTTTCTTAATTTCTTTTTCTTTTTCCTTATAATTTATATGCACATACAACGTGTACCGAGGTAGAAACCAAGTAAATAGGTACTCATACAAAACGTAGATTAGTATTTTTCTTTCTCAGTTTTTTTTTTTTTATTCCCCTTCATTAGTCTCGCTCGTTTTTAATAAACGCACATTACAGGACTTTCGATGTATACATACATATACATACAGGACATATGCACGTGGTCTCTTCTAAACATACAAATATATCATACACACATACGTTTTACATACTTGCGCAGAGATACGACATCCGGAGGATCGCTCTTTTTCACTCCTTCTGCCACTCCACAAAGTTGCAAGTTAATACTCCATTACGAGACTCTTCCTTTCCTTCATCGCTTATCTTCATTGCATTTCTCTTTTCTTTTCGTCGCTTATCTTCATTGCATTTCTCTTTTATTTTCTCTCCTTCGTTAAGCGTCAGTACAATTCACCTCTCGTTATTTATTGACTAGCGGTAATAATAATTGACCAATAAATACCAAGATGAAAATTACGAGATTAGTATGTGTGCACAGGGGGATGGATATGGGAGGGCAGAGTTTGTTTCACAGGCCAAACCATCGACGACGTACTATTATGCTCTATATATCATAAATCCATTTTTTCTTAATAAATTATCTTACAGTTATAATTCACCGGGAGGCGATACGTTGGAAATAAGGAAAAGCAAAAAAGAAAAAAAAAAGAAAAAGAAACAAGGGAGAAAAGGGTATCGGAAACACAAAGGGGAGTACAGTCAGAAACAGATATATTAATCAATGGAAATTGAACTAAATTCCCCGGCAAGAGCGCATATGCAAAGATACGTTATATAGATGTATAAAGAGAATAAAAGAATAAACAAAATCTTTGTAAA
>NW_017100174.1:685746-709007 GCF_001263275.1 Habropoda laboriosa
AAATATCAGAAAAATATCCCCCGTTGTGTATTTCCTCTTTTTCTTCCTCCTCCTGTTTTCTTTCTTTTTTTTTTTCACCGTATCCTCCCTCGTCGAATATCACAGGTTCTACATATAAAAGTACACGTAATGAACTCTTCGCTTCGATATAACTTACTTTCTCCCTTCTTGTCGAGTGAATTTTCACGCTTGTACAGAAGCTTTTTACCGTTTCTTCAAAGATCTATGCGACAGAGCGGGGCTTATGTGAGATGACGTATTATAGTGCCGAAAATGAAACTCGAAAGAAACTTACTTATAGTGTGATGACAGTACATGAATAGAAATATGCGAAGACATTGAAATTTCTATGTAGATCTTCGTCTAGAATTTTTGCGAAAATGATTTATCCTTGTTTGGATCATTTTTTTTCTGACGCGCCAAAAATTTCGATCTCCCTGTTTCCTTACGTTTAATCCTTGGGTGGACAAAATAACGCAGATTCTTTTATAGGTACAATCAGTTCCTGGTAAAAGGAGACGAGCTAATAATCTGTAGAAAAATTCACCGTTTTAATACTTCATTTGGAAAATTACGTTTGCATCCTTGCTTCAGTTCTTCTCTTCTAACTGTTTCTCGTTTGGCTCCGAACTGAACTAGCCCATCTTTATTGGAAAACAAGGTGTTGTGCATGAACTTCTGCTTTTTTTAGTCGGCCTCCCACTGTGTAATCATTAAACTACAACAATTACTGTGATATTTTCTATAAAAAAAGAAAAAAAGAATTCTATCTCAAGATCCATCGATATCTCGCGCGAAAGATCGAACTGATTAAATGCTAAACAAAAATTCCACTTGTTTTCATGTTCGGTGGGCATCGAGAAAGGATCTATGAAGAATCTGTTGAAAAAATATTCCAACGACGCGATTCTACTCTTTTTACTTTTTTTCTTTTGTCGCTCGACTTCGATTTCTTCTCCTTACTTTCGTGTAAAAAAAGAAACGCAAACGCGTGGAATAATCAATTTCTTAAATCACTTACTCTACTTAGTAAACGTGTAAAATTTTCTTGTGTTTGTTTGCCATCGATACGTTTTGTTTTTTCAAATTGTATCGTATTTTTTTTTAAACGTTCCGTTTCACAATATACGTGTTCGTGTGTGTTGTTACACCGTATGTATTATATGTTCCTGTTTGAGATGCGAGTGAAGTGTATAATGCACGTAGAAACGTTCGTCTGTACAACATTTCGCAAATATCTTATCGCTAAATCTTCATCGTTTATTCAAATTTATTACCGTTGTTATTGCACCTTCCAAGGATTTAAATCGGTACTGTTTGCTACAGTTCCATCATGATTAACATCTGATTGATTAAAGAAACAAGTTACGTAGAAATCGACTACTCAATCCAACTTAAAGAGTGTAAACTGTTCTGTAAACAAACAACGTGTTGTACATATTAAAAAATATATTCTCGCCTCTGTATAACTATTCTCAGGTCGCTATATATTCGTTTATATCGATTGTGTGTGCACGCACGAGTGTGTGTGTGTGTGTGTGTGTAATAGTACAAATGTAACAACTTGTATACTCTATTGTCATTCTTAAAAAAAAAATACATATCCGCAAGAGAAAAAAAAAATGAAAAGATTTTATAAAAAAAAGAAAAAAAAACAGACGTTTCACAGACTTTCTATTTCGACGAGAATTCATCTTCTCGTAATTTTAACGAAAAGAAGGATGAGATTTTGTATCACTTCGAACGTATACAAAACCACGCCTGAATACAAACAATGGATGCTGCACGTCCAATTGATCCGTATCTTGACCTTTTTAAACACACAACATTCAAGAAATTCATTTTAATTTCTAACGGATGCAAAACTTAAACCTGTTACACTAGTCGATTACGATTACTTTTTTTCCTTTTTGAGCTACAAACTCGAATACAATTTGTTTTCTGTATAAGAATATACTGTATAAATATAATTCTGAATACAATCATCTGTTTCGTGTCTCGAAAATTGATAACAAGTATACAATACATTAGTTTAATATAAACAGTTTTTCATGATAAGTTACTGCGACAATATATAATATATATCGAATATTTCTTGTGGTACTTTGTTTCTTTTCTGAGCGACGCGAACCTAGAAACTATACATAGCTACACGGCCTCCAATAAAAACGCGCTTTATCGGAAATCATCGTTCGGCCTGATTATAACGTACAATGTAACAATTATGTGATGAACGCTAAATAGAAAAAAAGAAAATAGAGAAAAAAGAAAGAACATGCATAATATTCACACTTCATACTCGAAACGGAGATTTAGCGATCGCACACGTAACATTCATCTTTTTTTTCTGTTTTATTGATTTTTTTGCATGATTTTCTCGCAATTCGTTTATATACTTTCCGGGCTAAAGCAATCCAACATTTTGGTTACCGGAGAGATATACATTTAAACGTTGAAAAAACAGTCGACGAAGAGTGATTTGTTTGGTTCCACATCAAAAAGATCAGTTCTTCCATTTAGCTGTTATGTATGTAGTTACATACGGTTTTCTATATTCTTCATAATAATTCCATTTGGTCGTTAAACATATACACGGTGACCGAAATTGTACAGTCGAATATAAATAGAGCTCTCGGATAAGGTTCGTCGATAGGAAGAACTATTTGCGTGACGCTCGAATTGCTCGATACAATAACGCCGGTGCTTTCCACCATATACATACATATATTCGTGGTTGAACATACAATTTTCACGATGATTTGTATTTTTTTTTCCTTTTTTTATCTTTTTAGTTTTGATTTACTTGACATTTTTTTTCTTTTCCATTCCTAAATTCTTCCCTCTTTTGCGCTTACTTGATCTTACTCTACGAGTACATCATGAGCTTGTGACTAACAATATTTCCTGTCAAGGACACAGTCAATATGCTAACAAAGAATGTCACGGCGCCATCTAGGATTCTAATGGCGTGTTCGTCGGCGTGAATGACATCTCCATGGTGATACCAGCACTACTGCGACGGAATCTGGATGGGATCTCGGTGCTGTTGCGGGGTTTACGTCTGCTCAGGTGTCTCTCTACCCACTTCAACATCGTCAACACTGAATCGGTGCTTGGTAAACGTCTTTCGGCCGACGTACGGATTATATGCGACGACGTTACGCGGAAGGTAGCTGCCATACCTTTCAGCGCCTGCACAAAATTATTACGGATGGATAAAATTTCACAAATTGCAACGTCTATGTGAATATGTATATCTACTTCATATAGAAATGAGATCAGAACTCGTTTTTATTAAAATATAACACTCTAGAAAAAAAAGCTTTGTGGAAAAATCTAAAATCTCCACTGATTAATTTATACCTGCATCGCATCTTCATCCGTCACATCATCACCAGCATAAATAATCCTGATACGTTCGCTCCAGTCCAAACCGAATGCTGTGCGCAGAATGTAAATGGAAGCGCGACCCTTGTTCCATTCCACCGGTGGTTTAGCCTCTATGGCACAGTGCGCGGAACATGCTTTGAAACCTGAACTCTCGATAATCTTCTTCGCCTGATCGACCATCTCTTGGCGACCCTCCATAGGAGTTTCACGATAATGAAACGTTAACAACGCTCCTTTGTTTTCTACCCAGGCTCCATCCCTGCAAAGCTACACCCGACGAATCAAATTACTAAACTCTCACCGTACAACCATTTTAAAGAATACTTACAATTGCAGAATATTAAAATTCCTAAACAGGTTTTAATTACAAAACACGAAATAACAAAATTCTTCAAATGTACGAGAAAAAAGGTATTTCAAATCACACTCACTTGATCTTGCAACGTTTGCATCAAGTTTGCCACTTTGCCCTCGAATTCAGCCGGCATCGGATGAACGAACTTGCTGCCATCTGGATGCAGAATCTCCAATCCGTGGTTTCCAGCGTAAGTGATGCCTTCTATGCCAACCATCGACTTCACGTTGTCCACGTTTCTACCTGATATGATTGCTATGTACACGTCAGACATATTTGACAACCTTTGGAGAACATTCTTTGTTTCCACGGGCAAAATGGCCAGGTCTGGGTGCGTTGCGATAGGGGCCAATGTACCATCGTAGTCCAGGAGGAGGGCCAACTTATGGTTCTCGCCGATATACCTAGGGGACATGTGTTATCACTGGAACGTTACCCGGCTTTCATCATGAGTCAGGTTGCATTCGCACGCGGGGGCCCGCCCGTCTTCCAAAAGCACTTTTCTTGCTAAACAAAACTCTTCCAGATAGGATATACCATAAACATGACACACGGGATATAGTAATATACCAAGTTATCGCGTGAATTCGAACCAAAGGACATTTTCATACTGGGTTAACCTTGTATATTAGATACATTAAGGATAACTTGACTTTACAACAGAACGAGACTTTTAGGTAAGGTAGCACAGAGATGGATAAGTTAATTGTTGGAGATCGACTTTGGACACAATTGTAATGTTACATGTATCTTCGACACATGTCACCGACATGGTGAAAAAAAGCCCCAGATGACATCGTTCCCTACGCTGCGATGTACCCAAACTCATGCTCAGTTTAATAAAACTGTTTCATCATTCGATTCTTAATTTGTATATAGAAAGAACAAGCATTCCATTTTATCAACAAATTTTTTTCCAATGAAAGCATTCCCATCAGCAATCTGTATACTTGTATATGTAATAAGCAAACTGTATATACTTTCTATAAACTGTTTTACATTCTTTCTCGTTTAATTACATCTATGCAAAAATTCCAAATTAATATTATATAATAATACAGTAATCTAAAGTATAATAGTTTGCCTACGACAGATACATTGAAGTGCGATTAATTTATAATCATTCACTGGGACACTTACATACATAGTGTTATTAACTTAACACCTTCAAACAAATTACATTTTCATTATACATTTGTTGGTTCATTTCCGTGTAAGCACATGCTCTGGTCGGGCCCAGTCATGCACGTATCTAAACTCTAGTAATACCTACTTGCTCAAATAGTCGTCGAAATCATCCATGGTAACCGGTTGCATAGTGGTAGCACCTACGGAGTCGTGTTCTTCCAGTGATCCCATTACTTGCAGGAATAATTTCATCCAGTAATTCACGTCGTAGATCCTTTCGCGACGTCTCAAATGATTCATTCTCAACGTACGTTCATCTTCTGGCATGGTAAGCGCTCTAAAATATACACGCAATTGTACAATACTTGACTTATCGCTTGTATCACCTAATCTCTCACATTTGAAACTACTTTAAATTGCTTGTTTCTTTACAAAAAAAAAAAAAGTTCCATCGATATTAGGCATCAAACGACGCAACAATCTCTCTAAGTATAGGAGAAATTTGGAAAATTTCAAAGGTACCTATGAATAACCTCCGCAGCTTCGTCTATCTCGTAAGGATTGCAGATCAAAGCTTCGTGCATCATCTCTCCCGCTCCAGCGAACGGAGAAACAATCAATACACCTGGAGGCGTGTTAATCTGACAAGCGACGAACTCTTTCGCGACTAAGTTCATTCCATCCCTAAGTGGTGTAACAAGAGCAACAGCAGCATCCCTGTAGAAGGCTGCAAGCTCGTCCTGACTCACGCAACCATAAATGTAACGAATAGGGGACCAATTTGGAGTCGTGAAACGACCGTTTATGCAACCGATCAGTTGATCCATTTCCAACTTCAAATCCTGATATTCACGCACGTCAGTCCTCGATGGTACGGCAATTTGAAGCATGGTAACCTGAACAGACGCAAACGACGTAAAGATTTGTGTGTATTTCACGAGAATCGTGAAAGAAGGAACTGAGTGGATTTTTCAATCATATCGATATCGATTATAGAAATATCATTACCTGTTCACGATGCTCAGGATGCTTTTCCAGCAGCATCTCGAAAGCTTTTAGTCTGTGAACCAGACCCTTAGTATAATCAAGGCGATCCACGCCCAGCACAATTTTCTGATTAGTCAACATGACCTTGTTGGCAGTCTCGGCCAGCGCGACGAATCTGTCGAACGGAATACCAATGGGAAGTGGTCTAACACGTACTGTTCTTCCACCGTGCTCCACCAACAGGTTCTTACGGTCAACTCTGCAGCCGAGGCTCCTTTGGCAGCAGTCGACGAAGTTCAGACAGTAGTTCTGAATGTGAAAACCGACCATGTCGCAACCTAATGAAAATTTTACTTTCATCAGATAACAGATTTCTCAGGAAGAAGGATTGAAAATGTTTAGAATATGCGTAACCATCATCACACTGCATTCTGTGCATGAATCTAAGATAAATCAGTGTTCTAACGTGCTCCAAATATTTCAGGAATTATCCTTCTAAATTTCAAGAATTATTTTTGTTTAATTTCAAAAATTATTTCTTTCAAATTTCAAGAACTATTTCTTTTAAATTTCAGAACTTCTTTTCTTTAATTTCAAGAAATTTGAGTTTCGCAATTTCAGCAGACGACTTTCTCCCCGTGTAAAATGAAAACCCCAGAAACGCAGCGTGAGGATTAGAAGGGAAGAACAATTTACCTAGCATTCCCTGAAGAATTTCATCAGCCCACGGGAAGAGCCTGAAAATGTCCCATGGTGGGAAGGGAATATGTAGGAAGAATCCCAATTTACACCTGAGATTCTTCTCGTCGGCAGCTTGTCTGATCCAGTTCGCTGCCAACATCAGATGATAATCGTGCACCCAGACCAAAGGTGTGCCGTTCGGTTGATTTTCCTGCTCCTTCTGAATTTGTTCCAAAGCACCGACCTGAATACCAACAGGGAACAATTATAACGTTTGCTCTCGCGGGAAACGCACACTTGTCCACGTTCCATCCGCCTTTTAATCGACACCCTACGTTCAAGGAGAACACAGTGCTCACCGTTTTCGCAGCGAATTCCTCGTTGACCGCGGAATACGCACGCCAATGTTCCGCAATGAAGGTCGCTCGGTCTGGCATAGAATGGAACAACGGCCAAAATGTTCCATTGCAACATCCATTGTAGTATGAGTCGAAGATGGTCGGTTCGACGTGCACTGCCACAACCTGGATAACAAACATAGCGATCTCTTTAATCCATCATTGCTATACACACGTTCGTTCTCTAATTGAAATCTTTTTGCAACGAAAAAATTGCAAACGTCAATTCTTCTCAGAGAAAATAATCAATTCTAACGATATTTTTAACGCATTGTAATATTATTAATTCATTATTAATATTTCTAGCAATTTAATGCTAATGCGAATTTTAACCACGGCTGCAAAGTTTATTATTTTGGCCGTGTCGTTTTACAATTCTGTTTATCAGCCCCTTGACGTATGATTACTTTTCCTGACTACGCGTCTAAGCGTCAGCTATTTCCTGTTTCAGTACTATATTAAGTAAGAAAAGCTGACGTATTGTAGATTAATTAAATTTGGCAATCTTCAGTTTTGTAAATTGAATCGAAAATTGGAATTAAAATGAATTTTTCTTACCGATGTAACTGTTTTATCAGATCTTCGCTAAAATCTGTGTCACGAGTCTGACTCGTTATCATACGGCAAGGGGTTAAATTAAGGTGGAAGTGCATGAAGGATAAACTTAAGTATTGAATTAAGGCGAAAGTGCACCAAAAAGGCTGCAATAGTGTGAGCAAATTTTCAAAACGCCTATAAGCACCAATAGTAACGAAAAGGTTAATAGATCATTTAATCAATTCTTCGAGGTCACCAAGTATATTTACCCTGTATCTCGACATTTAGATACTAACAAACAACACATCTAAAGACAATCGAAATGCGTAATGACATTCGAAAAGAAAAAGTGACTCGTGACATCGTTTATGATTGTCTAGATAACCTTGCGTCGACGTTTATGTATACACGTAGTCTACAGAATAATCATCCAGTTTCCAAGAATCTAACAATGTTCCTTTTCGTAAAACTTAATTACCTCCAAATCTATTTAGCTCCGACTATAATAAATCATAGCGAGCCCAAACAAACGTGAATTCGTCGAAAGACTCGTGCTTGTTCACTTTCCAGGAACTTAGCGAACAAACTTTTCCTTCAACGTCCTTTTCTCAAGTTCTTAAATTAGGTTACTTGAAGAACGCGTTCTCACCACACGATCCCCTAATTCCCATCCTCGAGAACCGCAGTATTTCTTCCCGATACCGAGGGAGAACAGAACGCGGCGCTTAATTAAGGAAAAAACTGTATCTTCCCCCTGGTTTCTCCCTCGTCGGGGAATATTAAACACGACCGGATGTATTTATAGCGTCGTTATCATTCCCTCCGCGAGTCTCATTGTGTGTCCGTGTACACGGATCGCACTTCCTATTTTTATCGTATCTCGGAGTCGCAGATATACCGAACGATTGCCGCAAATAGACCTCTCCCCGATCGAGAGTGTAGCAAATAACTTGGCAAATGTTAAATCAATGACGATACACACACGCTCCTATGTCGGTCCTCGTGCACACGCTTTCAGAGATTAATCGCCTGGCCATTCCAGGAAACGCATAACAATAAGCAGACGTCCGTAAGTACGCCGGGCTGTATAATATTTTCTATCAAAATCGCCTGATCTTGGAACGATCAAACGACACTGCAAACTTCCGTCGATGTTAATCTTGATAATAGTAAAATGTCGCTGTTTGTTTTGGTAGTTAAGATTGCACAATTCTGCAGTTTTCTGTTATACCTACACGATTCTTTTGGAAATTATCGACGGAGGATCTTCTGGTAAAGTGGTTTTATTTCTCGAGAAAGTAGAAGATAAATATTTAGGAGTGTCACGTTTGGTAGGATTATTAGAACATTAAGGCTCGAACGATGTCACATTTATCCTTGACATTTCGGTACGTAGCTCCGCCCTGGAGAATTGAAGCCAGAAGCCACGAGTGCTCCAATTACATTGCACAATTTGTAATGTGTACCGAACGAATCCTTAATGAAATGCCTCTGTCTCTATGTGAAAAATAGACACGGTGTCGTTGTAAATTTACACGTCGCGTAAAGTGAAACGAGGTCTTCTAGCAAAGAGGCGGATGGTAGAGTTTAATGGCGACGGAGGAGACTTAACGGACCTATACTACTGGCAGAGATTTCGGAGTCGTTTATTCATTATAACAGCGTTAATTTCAACGCAATTTTTCTTTCGACAGAAAGTCGATGTTTACTCTGATCGTTTAATTGTTACTCCTACTTTTATAGTAAAATTTTATCACACAACGTAAAAAATAATTTTTTTAAATAGACATCTGTGGGTAATTTTTAACTAACATCAAAGAAAAGAAAATATTAAGTTAACGTAAAATTGTTATTTTTTAGTTAAAAAATTTTCAAAATTTTCTTGGAGAGTACGATAATACCCGAAACGTTTGCTTAGCAATAACTATAAATTCCAACGAGAGAAATAAAATATTTAAGTAAACTAAAATTTTGAAGTAAAATATTAAGCTAACTTGAAATTATTTTTTAGTTAAAAAATTTCTATGGTTTTCTTGGAGGGTACAATAATTCCAAAACGTTTGTTCGGCAATAAATATAAATTCCAATAAGAGAAATAAAATATTTAAGTAAAATATTAAACCAACGTAAAATTATTTTTCACTTTAAAAGAATCTCTGGTTTTCTTGGAGCACGCAATAATTCCAAAAATTAGTCCAGCGATAAATATAAATTCCAATCAAGGACAAACTCCTCTAAGAAGTTTGGCACGAGCTTACGGTGCTTTCGAATTGATCGCGAGGAGAAAAAGCAAGGCAAGAAACAGCGATCGGAAGTGCATAAAGTCCGGCCTGTTAGTCGATAACGCGAATACGTGACGCGTTCCATCGTCTCTCTTGTTAATTGCTCGTTATCCTCCTCGGCGTTCGTTTGTTTTGCCCGCGACACGGCCTCTTTTATTATTTCTCGAATACGTGAAAACACGTCCGCTCCCTCCTCTGATCGCTGATTGACGCAAGCAAGCCAAGCGCCGCCGAGCAATCGAATCGTTAATGAGATAATTATTAATGTCCCGTTCCAGACACAACCATCTTGAAGGAGGATCTGATGTGTCTTAATTAACAAGAGGGCAAAAGGAACAAGAATCTTTTCGCTACGATTACGCATCGTGTTCAAAGTCGCTCGTTTATATTTATACGTCCAGGTCAGAGACGCGGGGGATTTTTTTTAAAGACACCCTGTGTGTTTACCAATGTCCTCGTCGGACGTTACGATTGCGCGTAGTTCCGATAATATCTTCTTAGGAAGATATGAAAATTACTCACACGTTCCAGTGTTTTTCTCGTTTTAAAAATTGTTCCATATTTTAATACACGTTAAAATTTTATCATTTTACGCTTTAATACATAGTACGCTGAAAATTGATTAATTTTACATTTTAACGATATTATTTTTATTCACATTTTGCAATAGTTAGAAAAATCTTTACTTCATTTTTGTTGGTTAATTATATCACAATTGTACAAAGAACTTTAACCATTCGTTCTGCTAGGTACTTAAAAACTCTTCAGAAAGTAGAACAATCGAAATATGAATTTCAAGTTCCCGCCAATTCGTACACAAAATGGTGTGAAACGTAACAAAGACAGCAATCTATTTGTAAATCGTGAATCGAGGCGAAAACGCGAAAGAACAAAGCACGACGGGGGAAAAAGTGTTCGCGAAGGCAATTATTTTTTCCTTGAATGTGGCAACCAATTTGCGAATGAAATAAAACCGTGCATCGATGTTTCAGATGCACAATGGCGATCGATCGAACACCTTCTCGTTCGTTATTGTCTCGTTACATCGGTTCGTTTCACGGATCGATCATTCAAATCTAGATTCTCTCTCTCAAATTCAACGTTCCTTTTTTATTTCCAGTAAGTTGTTCTTTCGAATAATTTTAAAAGCCTCTTTAAGGTTAGGTTAGGCTTTCCGTTTATTTGAGCTCGAAGAAACTTTCCAATAAAAAGTTCTAAACCTTTACACGAATTTTAACGTAACTTTTCTCTTTTAATAAACAATTTTTACGTTAGTTTTGTACGGTAACGCGAGATACGCGATGTTTCCAGCGACGTTGGTTAGGTTAGGTTATGTCAGCTTAAGAATTTAAGTAGAGTTTGAAATAAACATTTTTTAAATATAGTTGTCTGTAATTATACGAACGAATAGATTTATCGGAAGATTTTCAAAAAATTCTTCAGAGTTTAAAAATATCACGATAAAACGAGCTTGTCTCGTATAATTGTTATTTCGCAACACGTCAGGGGTCAGACGTTTGAAGGCGATGATTCGTTTCGCCTACGATCGGTTCGTAAACAATTCAACGAGACGGTGAACCGTTCAAAAACGAGCAGAACGATCGAAAACATTTTAATTATCCGTTATCAGCGCTGTGAAGAAAAAGTGCTCGACAAAGAGAGGGATACGACGACGTGTGCACACACCCGCGCGCACGTCACAAACGAAAGATATAGTAAGACAGCGTGATATACCTACCCCCGCTTGCCCCACTTCTTTTATTCAAAACATGTTGTTAAACGAACGAGCCGACCGCTGCGTGATCTAAGCTTACATTCTCTATCGAGGCGAACGATTGTCTTATTTACAAGATCCGCGCGTTTGCGGCGTTGCTAGGGGAAAAAATACACCAGATAATCTTTAGAAAAGTTCCTGGAAAATTGATCGAGGAATATGAATATACTCGGGTAAATTTCGAACCGTTTTCAAGTGAAATTCTTCGAAATATCGAAAGGAATCTGTATATTAAAATTCTTCAGTTTTATGTTGTAATAATAACGAAAATATTTTTGTAGGTTAGAAAAGATTTGAATTGATTATATCGCTTCGTGTAAATTGAACGTAATTTCGAATTTTTGTTACTAATTTTTTTTTTTTTTTTCAGGAAAATGTTACGTAATATTAGTTTGATTTCAAATCACGAATATTTTATTATTTTAAATACTTGAGAACTTTCAAGCATTACTCGCGATACACGCGTAATACAAAACCTCTAGCCGTATTTTCACCGGTCTTTTTCAACAAAAATAAAAGGAACAAACGGCAACAGTGACGCAAAGTAAGGAAAACAACAAGCGCGAAACTCGCTTTTAAAATATTTGTTGTAGATTTAAAGTAAAGAAAACCTCGCGCGAGTTTCAGATCTTTTTGTTGTAGAACTGCCAGAAAATCCCGTTATTTGTCATACCGTGAAGTTATTCTAACGATGAAAATGCTTTCTATTTTAATTTCGTTTTTTGCCTACCAATGTTTCTTTGGAAAATCGATCAATTTATAATAAATTTTCATAGAAATATTTTTATCAATTATTGTATCATTGAAAACCCATGTTAAAGATACATGAGAAATATTAACACGAGTTAAACTCGATAAAGACATAATTACTACTAACAGAGCTAATACATATTTCAAAATCCTCATGTTAAACCTTAAACTATTCTTACTCCCGTCCACTCCGTTTTATTTATGCAAATGAATATTCTTCTAACTGCTTATGAGACCAAAATCCTATCCACCACTCTACTCGATATGTCGAACATCTAATAAAACATTTGTAACCTAACCTCAACGTTAGATTTTCCAGTTCAAAAATATTTTATTCAACTCAAGCTTATTCCAAAGTTCCAAATAAAATTACGTTTACAAATACTCAACTTTTTTCAGCCTTTATTCATTTACTTAACAAATTCACTGTCCATAGAATATGGAGTTAGAAAGATAACCTAACTTAACCTCCAAAAAGGTACCAATGCATCTCGCCATTTCTAGGTTATATTCCTAACATGTAAATAAACAACGTTGATTTCATTATTTTCGTAACAATTCGAACGTAGACTCATTTCTGTATCATAAAAAGAAAAAAGAAGAAAAAAACATGTGTGTACATGGACGAAGTTCAAATTATTCAGAGTCACATAACGGTTCGACAGACATTGAACGCGTTATAATCGACGTTTCCTCGAGCTTGTCTACCATTTCAAATTATGCCATCGCCGTGACTGTTCCGATATAAAATTGGAAAATCAAATATTGGAGCATTACTGACTCTTCGCGGTCGGTTCGCGGTCTCCCCGCCCACGTCAACATCGATATTCGAACTTTTACGTAGCGTGGAAAAAAAAAAAATTACATAAGCCGCGTTAGGTTTGTCCCTGGCCGACCGAGTTCAAAAGTGCTCATCGATACGACGCGATCACGGACGGGCATTATAACTCGCTCGTATCACGCCACTCCTTTGTTTCTCTTTCATGTCCACTAATGGTCAATGGGATGTATTAAGGAAAGAAAAATGGCCGGGAGATAATGCAAGCTCGTTCGATGCTTCTCCTATTTCGTATTAATATAGTAATTACTCCGTGTCGTTACTGAAATAGCGGCTAATTTATCTTTTCTATTTATATTTTTATAATTTAGATTTTCTACAAATATTTTTATAAATTACTTGTTCCATAAATATTTTTACAAATTACTTTTATAGAATTATCATCGTCTTGAGTAACTCACTTTTCATTTTAAATGTACACGGTTAAACGATTGATATATCAACAAAATTGTGGCTTACAATTAGTTAACGATCAATTTAAAATATCGATATATTTATAATACGAATAAAAAAAATATATTTTTTGTTAAAATTGGTAACTGATAAAATAGACATGAAAATTTGAATAATAATTACGGCTATAGGTATTTATTGTATAGCAACGTAATAAAACATGTTTTATCGAGTTTTCACAATAATTGTATTAACGAAGCAAACGTAAATATTAATCGTAGCTGTTTTAAAATTAATATCAGCTGCCTCGTTATTGAAACAACGAGGAGAGCTGAACATTCGGAAGATCTCTACCATCGCAAGAATAGAGCCATCCGAATAAATTTCCTCTCACGTTCAATTTAGCGTTGCAACAGTGAGAAAGTACAGAGACGGTTTATGCGAGAGGAAAAATATGTACGATTTCTTGGCGTTTGTTCGTCTAATGTCAAGTATCGAGGATTACAATGTAAGTGATATGCATTATCTGTGCGTTCATGAGCACAAGTTTATCCTTTCGTAATGGGATCACAGTGATTTTATTGCTTAAAAATACATCTTTTACCCCCAAATGCTTCCAGATAACGCTCGTATTGCAAAGAAATTCACAGTAGTTCGATACATTATACGTCGGACTTTCTTTGTGCTTCACGTGCCAATGCATGCAAATGCGTTCTGAACTGATTTCGAGTGAAACCGTAATTAATTGCATAATATGAATGGACGAGTGCAAACTGCGATTACGATAGAGTTTCAACTACTCGGAGAATTATTGTAGTATAGAAAATCGTTCGAGAATCGAATAAATAAAGAAAACGTTTGTGCTCGAAAGGATGAAATATTGCAAATTTGTTTCGAAAGTGAGCACGAGTATTGTGCATAAATTTCCCGCAGGAGGAATGCTTTATAGCTTAAAATACACTATTCAGGAATTTAAGTTACGTATAAATTATTATTGTAAAAATTGTAAAAATATTTTCTATTATTTTTAACAAGTACGATTGAACCGAATTAATCTTCAAGCATCTCTACACACGACTCAATACTTTAACCCTCCCGTGACGCATATATCCCACTTGAGTACTCAAATAAAAATTGATCTCAATTTAGTATCAATTACAGACGCGATGATCTCTATATAAATCACAAATTCTTTTAAAAAATACTTGTGTCACGAAAGGGTTAAATGCTTAATTTTACATTTAAAAAACGCATCGTCGATCAAAAATTGCATTCAGTGACATACACGATGATATTAGGTCATCCCATAAGTTCATGAAAATCCAAGGAAATTCTATAGCAACGACATAATAGTGCTACCAAAAAAAAAAAGAAGGAAAAAATTGTGGAATGAGAAAGCCCTTACATTTTCTCTCTCAAGTTTAAAGGTCCATCGGAAGTATCGATCTACGAATTTATGAACACGTCGATATCGTTCGAAAGGAACATCAAAGAAGACTAGCAATCTTTCTCAAAACCGTTTAAATATTACGAGGTCATGCTTCCATATGTACGATACATAACGATAACACGCCACTCGTTGTCTTGAATCCCGCCAAGCTGACTGACAGAGATCCGATCAACGGGTCATTTATCACCACTTCCACGAGAAATTTCGCGAAATCGCTCTGTATTCACGTGATCCGTCAGTGCGTGGGCGTGCATGCTGCGAAATTTGACGTAAGAACGTGTGAATCAAGGGAGAGCATTATCAAAGTCTAGCGAAGCCCTGCGCAAAATGATAAGAACTGACGGGATTCACGAACGTCGCGCCACTGATAACCCCCCGTTTCGACCTCTCGACACGATTATCGTGACACCAGATCCTTGCTTCAGATCCATCCGCGCGCGAGCTGATCGAGAGTATCATTTAAGGAGGCTCCAAAGCGGATTTTCTTCCCCCGTGATTTCCAAACGAGCTCTCGAGTAGCGATTAGAAGCGATACAAGGTCCAACTCGCCGGCCAGAAATGGGAAAAACAACATTCAACAACTAAAATCTTACGCTTCGAGATTAGAAAATCATTTTTTTTTTTTTTTAAGTAACTCCAAGGAAAATTGACGAAACGATATTTTTCAAATATTCCAGAAGAAGAAACTTTGTATGTTTCGCAAAGAAAATTAGATATCGATGAAATTTTTAGTTAAGAAATTATTTATACGTCTCTGTTGTCAAAGGAGAAACATTCTAAATTGGTTAAAATAATTTAATACAAAATTTTCTATGGAACTCTTCACAGGTCAACGCAAACAAAATTGGATTCATTGTTCGCCGGTAATTAATTCACAATTTCACTGCCTCGTAACGCGTAATCAGTAAGTTGTATCGGGAACCTTTTCGTCTATATTTCGATCGAAACAAATTGCACCCTCGGCAAATTGCATAACAGCTACTTCATCGTCTCGTTCAATCGATATTAATGCAACGTCGAAACGTTCCTAGGAACTTCCAATCTATTTTTCTCTTCCTTCTATTCCTCTGTGTTCGTAATTCAACTGCGAAAAGAAGAAAAGTAATCCTTGCCGAGAGGCGAGCGCAAATTCTTTCTAAACGTTATTTGGGACAAAAACAAGATACTCTATCTGTGCTTCAGAGAAACCCCAAGCAACATCGTTATCACTGATACGTAAATACCGCCCCCATTATACGAACTTCGTTCGTTCGTTTTTCCACGCAACATGATTTCCCGTAAAGCGTAGCCGTAACGATGTGTTCGTGTGCACACCGACACGGAACGTCGCTTTTCCTCGGGAAAATAATGAGGAGGGAAGCATAAAACGTTTCAGACATATGCATTGCATCTGTAGCACGATGAACGGCTTTGAACATTAAGGAAAGATAGATCTTTGTAACTGAAGTTGCCATATTTTTTCATCGCCAAACTGAGAGAGATACAAAAAAGAGGACAGAAGAGAATCTTTTTGAAAAAGTGTGCTTTTATTGTAGAAATTAGAAAATCACGAAATAAAAAGTAAAATAGTAATTAGAAGTGTAGCGAGAATCTATTTTGGAGCCAAATCGTCGTTTCTCGTAGATAAAACTTTCTTAAGAAATGTTTCATTATTTTTAATTTGTAAATAGAATTTTGTGTAATTTAGAGCTTTTCAAAAATCAGGAAATTGAGACGTGTGGTAATTCTACTTATAACAGACTTGCAACTTTCGTGGACTGAAATAAAGGATGAAGTGATGAACAAGTATATTCAGAGATATTGCCGTGTTTTTGTTACGAAATTTCATTTTTTAGGTAGCTAGATGCCAAGAGTATTGTTTATCAGCTAACTTTCTGTTTCAAAGTGTAAATTTGACACTAACAATTCACGTTAATTGCTTCCTTGTTCAGAAAAATAGAATTCATCTAGTCGCCTAATGATAAAGATTCGCGTTGCTTCTTTATTCTAACCGCCTAACAATAAAGATCCACAAAATTAATCGTTTCAGCGGCACAATTAAAACACGCCTAACAGACGATCCTATTACCTGAGGACCTAACTAAAACCACCGATAAAACATCGAAAGCCTCTTTCGAAGAGCAACAACTTCCGCTAGAGCACTGCTTAATTATGCGCCAACTTTACAGCTAACGCGAGAGGATAAAATAGAAGCACAAAGTAGACAAAGAGAGAGAGAGAGAACGTGAAGAATCCCTCTCTCCCTTCCTCAAATAAAAATAATACTCTCGGTGCTTTTCACCGCGAAACGCACATCGTCGATTTCAAGTGATCTTCGATAAATCTGAAAAATTCATCTCTCTCTCCCTCCTAGCCTATAATAAGCTGACAATTGAATCGTTCCGCGGTCGATCGAATATTCGTTCTCGGCGCAACCGCGATTCGATTAACTCGATTCGGTTTGCTGAACCATTACGTCAATTAACCGGGTCAGATCGATTTGAAGTTCGATCTGAAGTTCAAAGGTGAACCTAGAGAATCGTCATAGCTGATGATAGTGGTTTCCATTCGTGCCATCTGATATTCGGTTCGTTACTGACGACGCCTTTGCGTCCACGGGATCATTCGAGGAGTGTGAAATTTCGTGACTGGGTTTCTCAAAGGGTTGCGAGAAGGGATTGGAGTGGTTTTAAGCGACGTATAGGTTAGGTTAGGTTAGAAATGTTTCGAATAGGTGACACGTTGCATGGACTCGTGATTGAGGATTATGGTACGAGAGTGGACTCGATGTGCACGAGCTGGACGTGAATGTTTATACTTCGAGAAGGGATTAGAATTGTTTTAAGGTTATGTATGTTCGAGAACAGGTGACACGTAGCTTGGACTCGTGATTGAGGATTATGGCCGGAGCGTCACAAATATAAATTGCACTTATATAGATTATAAACAGACATGTAAGATACTTCGAATCTACAGGATCACAAAGTGCGAGGTTAGAGAATGGTGAAACGAACAGAGTATAGTTATATTAAGTATCAGGTGACATGCGATTTCTAACTTAAAGCTGAATTAAGATCTGGCAGAGGAATAATGTTTATTTTATCCTCTATTACCACCCCAAGCTTCATTGATCCATAGTTCTCGATCACTCGGTATATTATGTTTCACAAGAAGTATAACCTCCAAACTGAATAGCCGACCTAACGATTGCTCCGTTCAAAACCATCCCCTTAAGTCCATTTATAAATTTTTACACGTGCGTTATGAAACGCTCTACGTATAAATACACACCGTTCGAACAGTACACTCTCCAATCCATTACTGCATTCAGAGATTTAAATAACTATGATACGCATAAGGATTAAAAAAAAAACCTACGATAGGCGAACGGGTCAATTAAATCGATGATCATTTCTATCCTCAATCCGAGTACGGACTTGGTATTTAATGAATGAGAATGTCAGTCGAATTGATTAAGAACCTAATTAGGTCGATCGTTTCGCTGTTCGACCCTAGTGTAGCTGTGATTACCTCGAGAGAGTGTAACTCATTTTCCAGCCCGCAAGGATGACGGCGGTTTTGCTGTGAACGTGTTAAACCGACTGCAATTTGTACCGATCTAACCGAGCATTTTATTCGGTACGTTCAAGTCACTGGTGCTCTCGTTTCGAACTATTTTTGCTACAGTTCCCATTCAGTTTCGCGATAGTTCGTTTCAGTTCGTTAACTATGCGGAACGAGGGAGTTACTGCCAACGATAACACCGTGTTACTCCTCCTAAAACGTTTCCATAGGAACATGGAAAAAGTAGAAACATTCGTTGCGTATCGAGCTTTCGTTGGTTTCGATGTTTTCAAGTTTACCGTTACGCAATGCACTCTCTCTATCGGTGATACACTTCGTATTTAGACTCGATTTTGCACATTGAAATAGTTTCGTTCAATCGTGGCTAAACGTTAATGTAGAAATGTGCACGCGCGTGCGTGAGCGTATTTGTGAACACCGTGTGGACACGTCGCGCGATTGTGGCGTGATGTGAACGACGCTTTTTTGTTTTTTAAAAGAGAAGCACGTGTCGAAGAGACGCATGGTTTGTATACGATGCGTTTCGATACGAATTAGTCACTTTTTTGTACACTCTTTATTTACATGAATATTCATTTGCTGGTTCATAAAAAAGATCTCATTTCTTTAACTTGGATCCCACGTTAATGACTTTGTTTGATAGTTTCAGAGGTCAAAATTCTGGAAATGTTTAATATTATATTTCTAGTGATTTTTTGTAATTTTGGAAGCGTTTTGATACGAATTAATTACTTCTTTATACTCTCTCTATTCTTAAATTTTAAAAAATTTCATTTTTTCTACTTGGATCCAACATTAATAACTATTATTTGATAATTTTAAATAATTTCCAAATTCAGGAAATCTGATGCTTAATATTATCATATTTCTAGTGACTTTGGTGATTTTGGTTGTATGTCTATGAAGCGTTTCGATACGAATTAGTTACTTTTTTATACCTTCTCTGTTCTTAAGCTTTCAAAAATTTCATTTTTTCAACTTGGATCCAACGTTAATAACTATTATTTAATAATTTTAAATAATTTCCAAATTCTGGAAATCTGAAAATTTCTAGTGACTCTTTGGTGACAATAATTCGTAAATATACAAAAAAAGAAAGAACAGAATGAAATTCGAAAAATGCATCTGCACAAATTCCGAAGGGCATGTAAACAAAAGTTATCAATTATCAGTAGGCATGGTCATGCACAAAAAGTACAACGTCAGTGGTTATCACGAACAGGCGTAATCCGACGCATGTCGCGAAGTTAACTAATGAATGTAACCGAGGGAGACGTGCAACAGGGGAAATATTCCAATCGTTACGGAAGAGAGAGAGAGAGAGATCATTGGCGTAAACCGTAAACAATTCTAATCACTTTTTCAACGAATATTTTCGCCGACCTAGCAAATGGTCCGATATGATAATGTTATTCAAGTGTACGCACTGGAAAATACCATTGTACAACTGAGATCAGTAAAAACATTCCAATCGTGCCAACTACTCGAATATTTCCACTGATTCTATTGTTCAAATCTTCTTTTCTCTTTCGCTCAAACTTTCGATCCTTGGGTATTTCAAGTATCCAAATCCAACGATACGTATTAACTGCAAAAAATGCACGTGGTCAAGAAATAGTCACTTCTAGAAATACATATATATTCCTCTCGATTCCGAAATAACCGCAATTCCAAACCGTCCGCGTAATACGTTACATAAACATAAATTTATCGCGAGAGAGAGAGAGAGAGTATTTATACAACGAAAACTCCACTCTTTTAAAGCAACGTGAATTTCCAGTCAACATTACGCAATAAAAACACACTTCCTATCTTTGAGTATTATTGAAAAATTATATCGAATAATAAAATACACCGAACTTGCATTATTCGCAAGTAAAGTCTAGCTTGTAATTCTGAAGCAAGAAAACAGGCAGACAAGTGAAAACGTGACGTGGAAAAAATAATGGGAAATGAATCATCCCTTTTGTCCCGTTACAACCCACGCGCGCAATTCAAATGGCAGCCAAACATCGGGGAATTCCCAGCGGAGGCCGTAAATCGATAAAACATTTTTTGGTAACTCGACCTTCATGTAACAGTGCACAAGTTACGAACAGTGGACAAGAATGACTCACACGTAGCAAAGAGATACGAATAAACCATCAATACCAAGGTCAACCAATACCACAATATCAGAATCGTATGTCGTGGCACAATACGTTGTATTAGCGACGTAGAACATCGTAGTTCATGCGACACGTACGTGACGATGTATCAGAATTACAACATACTGAGTGTATTTGTCATTTAAGTGGGAAATCACGGTCATCGTATAGAGTGATTTGCATGAAACATTGTTCAAACGTTTTTCACCTTAAATACGACTAATGGCCACAACTGTATATGCAAAGTGTTCATTATAGTATATACGTCAGACCCTAATCTTCACAAGGTTGAAAATAAAGTCTGTTAATTTTGAGTATTCGAATAATAACGGTTAAGTCTAAACGACTAAAAGAATTAGTTTCTCCAAGTGAATGATTTTAAAATGTAACCTCTTGTAAACTTAACCTCAAAAATAGACGAGGTAACGTTTCGCTTAGAAAACAATGATATCTTGGACAATCAAGTGAAACAGATTTTCCAGTTACATTGCAGTGTTCAGTGGAATTTCTAATCGCAAAGATCAACGATATTTCATAGAATAATTACCAGAAGGAAATTACCAACACCTATGCTATTAACACAGAACTAACGAGTTTGTCGTCCAACAAATTATTACCTTTAACACATTGTTAAATGTACTAGTGTATATGCATAGAAACGTTTGCTTATAATTCATACACTCGACGTCGCATGATCGCGAACAATATGAATAAACATTTACCAAGAAACCTGGATATTATAGTCAAACATCTACTTACAATGTCTACAAACAATGTTTACATACTATCTTTTTATCCTTTTGACAATTTTCATATCGATTATCACATTTCGTACTACAGTGTATACTAACACAGTTGAAATAAGGCATGATAAACGTAATAGAATAGAAAATTCCCCAAATTCCACGTAACTGTTACTTTTATCTAATTAAATACATTCAACTCTTTTTCACACGGATTTCAATTTACGCCGAAACGTTTCCTTTGAACGCCGGCGACGTGTTAATTAAGTGCAAACGTGTTAAACTGCTTCAACCCAATTACAAGAAATTACGATTTCCTCTCTGGAAGCTTTTTCACGTTCTCTGTACATCCATGTATAACATTCGCCATAATAAGAACCGCGTTTTTCCACGAAAATCGTCGGGAAGGCGATCGTTATCGTTCCTCCGCAAATTAAAAGCGAACGAAGGACACGATTTTCCGAGGGAAAATGCATGAAATCGATAGAACTGGTGATTCAGTGGAAAGCTAGGTTAACGGAGAGAAGGAGAGAGAGAGAGAGAGAGAGAGAGAGAGATCGGTTCAGAGATGATTTCACGAAAGACGGAACTTGATATTAGAATTGATCCGGTGCAACGGAATTCATCGTGTACGCAAGGTTATCGCGCTAACCTGACCATATTATAAAATACCTTCGCGTTGTCAATCATGCAAAAGACCCGTGGAAGCGTGGGTGAGGGCTACGCTGTACTTAGTCGCGCGTTTCACTTGGGTCATTAATGACCCAGATTGCCTACGAAGGGTTAAACAATGTAACACTAATATACAGAATGTTAGAAAATAGATGGTACAATTTGAAACTCAGGGTAATGATTCACAAGGAATGATTAGTGAAAAGTCTAAACATTATTAAATCACGTAAAATCATCTTCTCAACGATTAACACCCTTCGGTGTCGATAGCCACGCTCTTTAAGTTTCGTGATTACACTGTACCGACACGCGAGATAATTCCTATAATTATCGATTGGCACGAACACAACACGCGGAAAGATCGAAGAAAGCACGTGCAACTGGTCAGTTCGGAGAACCGTGTCTTTTTTCGTCTCTTTTTGGCTCGAACTTTTTTAACCGTTACACGATCCAAATAATTCATCGTGCAGTTTCTAGTTTCCGCGGCTCGAATGGAACGGAAATTACGGAAAGGCCGCGGAACAAACGTCCATGGAAAGTTCAATCGATAGAACGAAGATACATATTCAAGGAGGTCTCGCGTTTTGTAACGGTAACCGCGAGTGTCGGTGAATTCGCACGAGAGAGACGCGTAATAGTTCACGAGAGGCATCGTTTCCGGTCCGTGTCCCACGCGACCGTATGAGGAGTTTACGAATTTTTGACAAACATATCGTGGGATATACTGATAAAACGCACTAACTCAAAAAATGCTTCTTTTAACTTTATAGTAAAAAATTATATAAAAATTAACCCTTTAGATACTAGTAAATACACAGAAAATCGTAACATAAGAATTAAATCACTTTTCTATTAAATCAAGCCATTCATTCTGTAAGCCGTGTACAATAAAATTGAGCAAAAACTTTAAATTCAATTTGTAACAACTAGCAACGAAGACGTCGAAAAATTCCATATTCGCGAGAGGAAGTGAGAGGGACGACTCTCTATCCTCGTCGTCAGCCGAATAATCGCGAAGCGATAGAAGCTTCTAGAAGAAACTAGCTTGCGATCCGCGGTAGACTCGCGGTTTTACGCGGGAGTCTCGCGGTTTCGCGCGGGAAAATACTTAGCGACGCGTCTTGTTGATTAGCCGCGCTTCATTAGCAACGGTCAAATATAAATACCACGGC
>NW_017100174.1:710551-711043 GCF_001263275.1 Habropoda laboriosa
TTTATTTGTAGGTGTAACAACTAGCAACAAAGACGCCAAAAATTTCATTTTTCGCGAGAGGACACTCTATCCTCGTCGTCAGCCGAATAATCGCGAAGCGATAGAAGCTTCTAGAAGAAACTAGCTTGCGATCCGCGGTAGACTCGCGGTTTTACGCGGGAGTCTCGCGGTTTTACGCGGGAGTCTCGCGGTTTTACGCGGGAGTCTCGCGGTTTTACGCGGGAGTCTCGCGGTTTTACGCGGGAGTCTCGCGGTTTTACGCGGGAGTCTCACGGTTTCGCGCGGGAAACCACTTAGCGACGCGTCTTGTTGATTAGCCGCGCTTCATTAGCAGCGCTCAGATATAAATACCACGGCCACGGACGCGGCCAAGCATTCTTGCTGTACTCCGCTGGGAGAGAGGTCGCCCTTCAGAGTGGGAGAGTACGAAGCCTAGCTTTCGGACGCCCTTACAGCACAGGAGAGTACGGGGACTGACACCTGGGTCACTCT
>NW_017100174.1:711364-712143 GCF_001263275.1 Habropoda laboriosa
CTATACCTGTGTCGCTCCTGGAATGGAAAGAACGGCAGGACGTTCCGCCGCACACCTCCAGAGAGTAGAGTACAGGAGGCTCATCGGACGCCTTCCCGCAATAATTGTTATAATTCACTTCACGCGTATTACATAATATTGTGATTGGAGGGTACGAGAGCTATACCTGTGTCGCTCCTGGAATGGAAAGAACGGCAGGACGTTCCGCCGCCCACCTCCAGAGAGTAGAGTACAGGAGGCTCATCGGACGCCTTCCCGCAATAATTGTTATAATTCACTTCACGCGTATTACATAATATTGTGATAGGAGAGCACGAGAGCTATACCTGGGTCGCTCCTGGAATGGGGAGAACGGCTGGACTATCCGCCGGTTGCCTTCCAAAGAGTAGAGTACAGGAGGCTCATCGGACGCCTTCCCGCAATAATTGTTATAATTCACTTCACGCGTATTACATAATATTGTGATAGGAGAGTACGAGAGCTATACCTGGGTCGCTCCTGGAATGGGGAGAACGGCTGGACTATCCGCCGGGCGCCTTCCAAAGAGTAGAGTACAGGAGGCTCATCGGACACCTTCCCACAATAATTGTTATAAATCGTTTTATCCGTTTCGGTAATATTGTAACGGGAGAGTACGGCTGGTTAAAGCCGGACGCCCGAAAGCGAAAGCAACAGCTCGAACACTACGTTGACTTGTTCAAAATTATTTTGTACCGAACATTTAACATGTATCGACGAAAAGTAAATAAACTTTTGTGTGTTTTTCCCAGATACCAAAG
>NW_017100174.1:712432-740001 GCF_001263275.1 Habropoda laboriosa
GGAGGAGAGAACGGCTGGACTATCCGCCGGTCGCCTATGAGAGAGGAGAGTACAGGGAGGGTTCCCGGACGCCTGAGGGAGCTCGGAGAGGATTGCTTAGTACTTCTGGTGGTATGGAGAGAATGGCTGAACTATCCGCCGGTCGCCTCTGAGAGAGGAGAGTACAGGGAGGTTACCCGGACGCCTGAGGAAGCTCGGAGAGGATTGCATAGTACTTCTGTTGGCATGGAGAGAACGGCTGGACTATCCGCCGGTCGCCTACCAGGAGAAGTGCGGGTGGACTCTCCGATCATACGCGTATCACTTGAATATTGTGATAGGAGAGTACGGGGGTCGCTCCTGGAATGGAAAGAACGGCTGGACTATCCGACGGTCGCCTACCAGGAGAAGTGCGGGTGGACTCTCCGATCATACGCGTATCGCTTAAATATTGTGGTAGGAGAGTACGAGAGCTATACCTGGGTCGCTCCTGGAAAAAGCAACAGCTCGAACACTACGTTGACTTGTTCAAAATTATTTTGTACCGAACATTTAACATGTATCGACGAAAAGTAAATAAACTTTTGTGTGTTTTTCCCAGATACCAAAGAATATCCTACCATTCCATATATCCTACTACAAATTTCTAAAAAATCATAGATACTGTTTTAGTGTCCTTCATACACTAGTAAACCCAAGATACTCGTTCTAAATTAACGTTCTTTATTTTTCATTATCGACAATTATAGCAGTATAAAAAGTATTCACATTGCACGAAGATTTTTCATATCTAATATACATAAGTACTTCCTCTTCACAAGGATAGTTATGATTAAGAACGATATTTGAATTTTCCTCCGCGTGATTAAACCGGTAAACGAAACGACGCTCGTCTAGTGACGTAAATGTACTATCACGAACAAGATTACCCATTCTGGTATAGTCACTCACCGTTCGTTAACGGTGCCATCAGCATCATACAGTACAACATATATGCGCAACGATACGTAATACACGTATAGGTGTGTATATACACGTGTACATAAAGATTTGCTCGACATCGTGAAACCGTGCTCGACAAAATAATTACCGTCGAACCCATCCGTTTACGACAACGTTTTCCATAATATTGTGCCCGAGCTCGCGAGCACTCTCGTCGACGAAAATATCTTCCCGCTCACAATGTCGTCGTGCACTATCACAGGTATCGAGAACGCGAAAACAAACAAACGATGTTGTGTCTGTTGGGTATCTTAGCTTCGACTTCGTTTCGACACAGATACATAGGGTGGCTCGTAAATTCTGGACTTAATTTCGAGAATTAATTGAAAACGCTAAAACACGTAGGGGGAGTTCCCCTAGCACCGGACGCTTAAGGTTTTTCTTAAGTAAATCTCTCTACCTGTGCACACGCGACTGACACGCGTAGAAAACTTATTTTTATTCCTTTTGGCTCCTCTAGGAGATACGCAGAATAACGGCTCGGTAGCGTTTCAATTATTGCAGATATAACTAATGTCCGATATTAGGTGCCGTCCGGCGTTAAGGGAACTCCCCCTACTTACTCTAAGACCATTCTCTACGGTGTTAATTGTATTTTACGGTACGAAGTAACTTCGTTTAATTTGACCCTAGTGCGGTCTTTGGGTCTTTTTTGACCCATAGAGCTTAAGTGTACCTGGGTTACGTATCGCGTTGTTCTACTGTGCAGGGCGAAGCACGCGACTGAGTTGAGTCGTATCTCTCGTTTGGTTCAAGATGAAAAAAGAAACGCAACAGGGGTAGGGTTAAGCAGCATAACGAGGTTTATCTCCCTACGACCCCAATTTTTTTCGTAAGTGCACCGAAGCGACGGCAAAATGCACTTACGATTCTTTTCTCCCGCGGCAACTGTATTTTCGTGCGAGTCGATTCTTAAAAACAAGCGAATATTTCACGTGAAATTTTGTGAAAAATAAAAGGCATGCTTTATACTGTAAACTACGGTATAATGGTAATAGCTCGCTATTTCAGTTAGACAAAAGTATGATTCATAAGTAACGTCGCTTTCAATGTGAATGCACCTTAAAAGCCAGCTTTGTATACTGTAACACCTGACGCATAACTTGTTCCCAACAGGCATGCTTGGCTACAAAGGGATATAAGTGCTCGAAATATACAAGAGATCGGAACAAAGTGTTCGATCAATTTTGAAAATAAATTATGCCTCAAAAACGAAGAAATTATACTCATATTTTTAATAAATTACCAACGTTTAAATAACCGAACATTTTTGTAAAGCGGTACGCGTATATTTGAATACGCGCGTAATTCGCGCCAAAAATCAATATCGTAAAACCACGTGACCCTGTTATTTACATTCTACTATCCAGTAATAACGCGTGATTTATTTAACAGAAAAGAAAACATAGATACGTAAAAAAGAAATCTTACCTTTCGGGATAGAAGTCCAGCTGTCGGTGTACGATCGTTAGGATCAGATTCGGGGATCGGTTCGTTCGGGTTTTCCATGTGCATTCCCGGCCATCCGACCCAGACTCCATTTCCACTTATTACCACAGGCGCTACAGCAGTTACAAGACCTCCGGCACTGTAACAAAGAAAAAGGTTCGCGAGCGTTATTACGAAAAAGAGGAAAACAAAAACAGGTGACAGCAGAGGAGAAAAATCCTGTGAAAAACAGAGCACGTACAATGGACATGTCGCATACTTATAACGGAATATCGCGAGGTGCTGGACGGAGGAGCCGAGCACAACCGGATCGTTATTCGCGAGTGTTTCCTTCAATCTGTTTACTTCGCGAACTTCTCGCGACGATCGCTGTCGTCGCTTGTTACCGATGATCGTTATCTGCGCTATTTTGAAATTCGAAATAAAACCACGGTTCAGATTTTTTTTCTTCTGCGAATTCATTGGTAGACATTCTTTTTTCTCAGAGTATGATAGGAAAACGAACAATAGTGTAAATATCGCCGAATAAGCGCAAAAGAAATTAGCATCTTTCTTTTTTAATGTATTATTGCTTTCGATAAGGTTCTGTAATTTCATTCTCTGTTTATGCTAATTTCTCGTAATCGGATTGCAGTAGGTATTTCTAGACTACATAAGGAGATTTACTGTATCTGAGGCAAGCAGATACATACACACATACACGCATAAGTTATCAAACATATACTACGTAGTTTCAAGTAAGCTACCTTGGAATAATTTTAGAAAAATAATATTAACTACGTTTATATTATACAGAATGTTTAAAAATGAAAAGACAATAAAATATATTTACATTGGTGAATTTAGAACGTACATTTTGAGACTATCACCTAATTACTTTACTGATCCACAGTTTCGAATCATACTTCTTCAGATACTTCTTGTACCGACAGTAGGTATATACCGAATATGTTATACCGTATGTAACAAAAGTTCCTGAACTCAAATTGCAAAATCATTCAAAGTACAATGCTTTCCTTTTTACTGCCTTAAACTTACAGAAACATTTGTTACACGCCGTATTACCCGGTTTTCTCTATTCCAACACGTAGATCATAGAATCCTAGCAGCTCCCACCTTTAACCGACCACCTATCGTCCGCGCAATAATAAAAAATGATAACGGCGCAGCTTGTGAAAAAGGAAAAGCACCTCATACGCAAATATAAAAGTTCACCGAGTAGCCGACATTGGCGTATCGACCGATAAGACGGGGATAATATTGAGAGACGTCTTCGATCAGCTCTCGTTGCAACGGCTTGCCGGGGCACAGACGAGCCATATTTACATAATGACAAATACATAGCGATCGTGTCAACCGCACGGGCGCATCATCGTATTTTCTTCTTTTATATAATCGGCTGCACGAGCCGAATGCTTTAATCGTTTTATTGAAATTGAATAATGTGCACAGCATTGAAACGTCATCTCTCTTAATCGTCGTTCGATCAGTTTTGCAATAGAAAACATTCTCGTACTCACGTTCACATAACCGCTTTTCTCAAACGTTCTCCACCCTGTACGTATCGATAATCCTCCCGGTACACCTGTCGACACCTTCTAATACCTCGAACGTAACAGTTTGTTCTATCGAAATGAAGATTAGTACAAAAAAAAAAAAAGAACACCGGTTCCCGCGATTTCCGATCGAACGACGAGTTTTCCGGAGCAACCACGATTCGCGACGCGCCCTTCGACCTTGACCCACATAGCCGCGACCCAGCCGAACCGATGTATCCTCGAGTATGCCCGTGAATGAGTTCCGCGCGTTCATTGGCACACGCCATAATTATAAATTTTGCAATGGAACTTGGCTGCCATTCAGCCCTCTCCCGTTCTAAGAGACTTCGCCAGCCAACATCTGGCTGTTCGTTCGCCGCTCAAGACTAGGTCAAACCGCCGAGCAACTCCACTCACTCACGCCCGGTGTATACCTGTTAACGACGGTCCTGATAAAACGTGCGCAACCCCATTCGTGCACGATTTACTCCCGTGAATCTCCAAGTGTCAATTGGAGAAGAAAAGCATTCTATGCTTTTGTGATTAATTTTGTATAAAAAGATTTTGATACATAAGAAGACCTATGATCTTATTTTATTTAGTAAACCGTGGATATGAAAAATTTATTGAAATAATTGGTTTCTTGAAATTTTCAAAAGTTTCAATTTTAGAAAAGTATTCTTAAGAAAAATATTCTTTGCATTCTGTGATTAATTTTGTACAAAAAAATTTTGATACATACGAAGACTGATTTTACTTTAGTAAAGTGTGGACACGAAAGATTGATTTAAATGACTGGTTTTTCTAAAAATTTTGAAAAGTTTCAATTTTCAGTTTGGAGGTATATTTCAATCGATTTATCGCACCTTTCTGTTTTCGAAGGAAAATGTGGTCGACAGGTTAATGGAAGACATTAAATCGCACTGCAGCAAGTTTCCGAACATTCTACCAAACCATTACCTCTCGAATATTTAATTCAAGAAGGTCGCAGAGAAATAAACGATAAGTGGAAATTCTGTTGACCAGAGGCAATATGGTGGTATCGTTGTCACGACGCGGAAGTGATCGATGCGCGCTATTATTACCATCGGATTACTCGGATGAGATCTATTTCGAGAATGCCACGATTTTAGCACGTACGTGAGTACGTAGGCAACACGTTTCAGCTTGGATCTCGTTATTTGTGCTTTTTAAAAATTACCTCCCACGCTTTTGCTATCTCGTCAGGATCATCGCTCGGGATAAGAAGAAGAGAGTACTCGTTCGACACGAATCTTGACGCTTGTTATTTTTAAGCGAAATTACTCGAACTGCATCCGATGGAATTCACATATTGTTGGAAACTGTTGGATTGGGACAGTGGATTGTTAACCCTAGAGCGGTCTTCGTTTTGACTGTACACTTAAGACTTTTGGGTGAAAAAGGACCTAAAACTTTATGTGTAATAATTTTTGTTTCCAGCGCGACATATGAACCTAGACAATAAACGTTTAAAATAATGTTAAGGAACGTAAACTTGATAACAGCAAAAATTACTAAAAATATAAAAAGGCGGTGGGTCAAAAAAGACCCGAAGACCGCTCTAGGGTTAATATACTAATGTCTTTCTTAACCTTTAAATAAACTGTCTTTATTTAACTAGAGATTTACTGGAGAAAACTTTCGAACTGTGCGAGTCACACGACAAGAATGGAAGAAGGAAGTCAGGTCAGAAAAATATCTGCCCCGACTTTTTCTAAACAAAACATCCTTTTTCCTATCCAGAACTGCAGGCTCTGTCTAGGGTCTCCCTACTGTGTTCATTCATTTTTCACCGTAGCACTTCAAACGTGCTCTCGAGGACGAAATATCCAATAGAAACCGTTAAATTTTTCGATCATTTCAACAAATTGATAGAAAACGATCAAACTGTACTCGTTATGTTTATTCACGATCTCTCAATATATTAAAAATATAAAAAAGTCGATTAATCCAACCCGGAAAATATAACGTTAATAGTAAAACATTTTTCAAGGAGACTCGAATAATACGTAGATCAGCATAGCAAAATCGAAAACTAAATTTGTTATTCACAAACAGCTAGTAACAATTCTATTTTGTCGACTTCTCAAACATTCGCTATAAAAATCGAGCAAAAATGGATTTACGACTTCCTCGTCACTCCTATCACTGACTGAACGCAGTCAAGGATACGCAACAACATGCAAATTACTTTGATCTCCCGCGTCGTAAATTACATTTTCTAACAAAGTCGCTAGTTAAGAGACGGGGGATTTCTTATAGGAGGAAAAGTGTCAAATAAACTTGAACAAATAATGGAAGTTTGTTAAGGACAAACAATCTCTCCTATTCATTTCAACGAACGTGCGCGCGCGTACATACGATTTCGAATGGCAATCAATGCCACCACACGATGTGACGAAGATTCGTGTTTTTCCACCGACTTTTATTATGCCTACGCTCTCACCAAGGAAGTAACGGCGGCGACAATCGTGATAATATATTACACGGCGCACGCGGTCGAACACGCGGAAAGCACGTGGCTACGCGGAGAATACCTTGTGAATGAGCGCGCGAGCGAGCAAGCAAGACCGTTCGCACTTTGGGCTATTACTTTTAACCGGGTATCTGAGATACTAGATGAAAATAACCCGATCGACCCGGGTATCTCACGAGTACTCGAATATGTACATAAAACAGTCGAAATCTCGGTGGCCGCTACCGCTGGTGGTTCCCCGGGCAAACAAATGCGGATCGGTCGCGATAGCGATGCAACGATGCCGACGTGTCAAAGTGCACCTGTACCCTACACAATATTGTTTTGAAACCTCTGCCGAAACAGTCGAGGAATAATAGATATCTACTCTCAGCTGTCTCATCTCATGAGGTACCCGGATAATTTCTGATTACCCGAGTATCTCACGAGTAACCCAGGTACCCGGGTATCTCTTAAGTAACAGCTCTAGTTCACACTATACTTTTTGATCGATGCCACTCAAAATCCCTCCGCCTTATCGTTATCTGAAAATGTTTCTAGCCGTCGAGTACCGGTTGTTACCAATCTCATCGAGGCGTAAGTGCAATTAACAAGTGTCAAAAGACGCCGGGAGATTTCGAGGATCAAGCGTTGCGTGTCGTTATCAGACGAACGTATCGTTGTGAAGAAAGAATAAAGTAGAAAAATAACGAACACCTGCAGATAAGAATATTTAACAAACAGAACGTGATCGCTTTTCGTGAAACGCAATGTACGATTCGGAAAAGTTCCGTGGAATTTTTGCTTTTCGCCCGGCAACGATTAGGCTATCACATACGTGTAACACGTTTTCTTACCTCTTTTCAGAGTCTGATTTTGGCGTATCTAGTTCGAGTAGGTTTACGTTCACGTTGATTTCGTTCAGTTTAACCCTTTGCATTTGTATCGGGTTACATTCGTAGTGGAGATTATTTGCGAAAGTATGATCAAGATGAGTTACATTTGTTATAAACTTGAATTTTGATTTCAGCTAATTTTGATAGTATTGTGTTACAGTACAAAGTCCTTTGTCTTAAACAATTTTTTTAGAGAATTGTCGGTGATAAATTTAAACCTCTAGTAAGTACAGAGAAATAAAATTTGAGAGATACACACTACTGTTCAAAAATTTGGGACCATCTACCAATTTACGTCAATAGATTTGAAATTGACGTTGTGGAGGTCAATAGCAATTTACCTCGTCCCAATTGATTTGAGTAATAAAAAATTCTTAAGGTTGCAAACTTTTTCTGAAAATTTTTGTATAACATTCAACGCAGTGATCCAAAACTTTTGGCCAGTAGTGGCCGTTTGCTACCCCTTATTACAAAGAAGAATACTCGTTTCAAAAACTCTGCCAGAATACATGAATGAACTACGAAAAAAGTTGAATGAACGAACACCCATGAGAGTGGTACAACTTTGAAAAAGTCGTTTTCAAATGTGTATCACAATACTGAATGAACTAGAAAACTCCCTGAACTTAATCTCCCTCGTTCCTTTCATTTCGAAATTATCTTTAGTGTCTCTTTACAGAACACGTTTTTTACTCTTGTATCTTTACAATCTTGCGATTGATTAAACAGGGGAATCAAAGGCGTCACCGAAATATTCCTATTTTTGCACTAGAGAGCGTGTTTTACGAACACGATTAGATTAACTCCGGTTTGAAAATTACAGGCTGGGTGGAGCGAGACCGCTTTTATCTTCGGCGGGGTTTGATTAAATGTTTCAATTACTGGTCACGAACGTGGTGCTATTTTTTGCCCGTGCGGTTAGATTATTTATTTACAAGCGGTATCAACGAACGATACCGTGATTCACGCAAATAAGCAGATAAGATCCACAGCTTACTATGTCACCACAGACCAGATAGTAGCTGTCTTCGCCGGTCGACACGCGCTACGTAAGCACAACAAACAACCAATCTTCGTTAGAAATAGGTTCTAGCCTAGATGTCTCAAATCGTAAATCACAATAGGTTTTACACTGTCACGAATGAATTTTTATTTACAGACGATAAATAGTTGGAAATTTTACTGTATCAGAGATTAAGCTTGTCAAAGATACATATATACGTGATTTCTTGATTTCATTCGATGTCTTTTTTGAGAATCGTATGTAACAATACTTTTCGGTATCGTTCTCGCAACTTCCTGGATTTGTCGTTGAGAATAAGTTGGTAAATATAACTCGATCGTATTGAGAAGTTCGTCTAATCTCCATCGAACGATTTGATACCGAGTGAATGAAAATATCTCTTGTTGATACGTACCCAAGGATGACATTTATAGCGACAACTTCTCAGAAACGATATCTTTGTTCTGTATCCGAGCAGAAATTGACAAAAAGTAGCGTAAGTACGTATGATAGATTAATTTTAAGCAACGTATAGAAATAATATCTGTGAGTAATTCTTGAGAGAAGTGACGTACGAATCGCGCGAATTCACTTTCTTGGCACGATTTTCATTCTCTGTCGTCACGAAGTATGTGTACAAGTGACGCGAAAATTCGTGAAAATCGAATGACTCAGCGGATCGAAAGAATGAATCGACGAGAAGAGGGACAAATGAAAGAAATTTTTGTTCCAAGGAACGCGTGTTCTTAGGGAAAATTTCGTCACTCCCCCCACGATCTATATAGGATCGCAAAAACCTTCTTCTTCTTCTTCTTCTACTTCTTCGACGTAGAACACCACGCGCGATGTGTAATCGAGTACTATTTTTTCACGGACCATAAATAAACCCTGTGAACGCAACATTGACGTGCATTGGCTACTAAGTCACAATTGACGATCATTTTATTTAAGCGATGTCCACGTGCGGTTAAAGGGAAAAAGAGTGTATTGCATAATAGGCGATTAGGGACCGTGGCGGTGGATCGTTTCTATTATAGCTAGTGCAATGAATATCGATATGTCTAAATACGGCGGTGTGTACACCGTGATAGTGTAACATGGATCATGTGAGCTTTTCGAAACGTTGAAAATTAGTCTCCCCGTTTGGAGTCTCTCCTCAAATGTAAATTTTCGAGAAAAAAAATGTATCACAGAAAATATGACAAACTAGAAAAAATAAACTCTATGTTTGTTACAATGACATAATAAAAAATGTAGTATTATATAAATGTTATTTAGATTATTTTTATGGTTCAAATTTAAGTAGAAACTTTTTGTAAGACACGTTTAAGAGAAGATTCACGGTTTAAATGAAATACTCCGATTGCTTTTAACAACATCTAAACAAGGCGATTTATCGAGGAATTCTATCGATTACGTTCAATTACCGCTCTAACAATTCAACTGCGAAAATGTCCGAGGAAAATCTCTGCTACTCGAATGGTAGTGAAGGATTAGAAAATCTACTACACCGTTGCAAAATATTAAACAAGCAATTCTCTAATGGATTCGTCGCGAAAAAGAAGAGAAGAAAGAAACGATAGAATCGTACTTTCTCAGAGGTGTTTCGATATAAACACGAGAAGAATTATTTTCAATGGTATTATTTTCCCATATTAAAAATAAAAAGGAGTAAATGAATAGGAAGTTTGGCGAATGGGGGAACCAGCGACCCCGTACGTTTCCCCTTGCCTTGCATCAATACGTCCTCCGCCGATATTTCTATCGACTTGTTTACGCAACGGAATAAATTACAACGCGCGATCGAATATTCATTCGGTGGAGCACCGTCGACTTCGTTGATCCTGCAAATCTCTCAATGCTACAATTGATTATCGAGAATCTTGCATGCGGATTTCAATGCACGAATACAATCAATCCGTTTATTTACAATTTTTTTCTTCAAAGTTCAACATTATTCTCGAAATTACAAATTAAAATGAAAATTCAAATGCATCGGCAATGGTAATTCTTAACGCGTGAAATTAGATATTCAAATAGTTACCACGTGTACCACGTTTCTACGTGTTAAAATTAAAGGCTGTAATTAATAATTAAAATTCTACCGGTGTTTGTCACCCACTTGGACAATCATCTCCGCTGAACGTTACTGCAAGACAAGAGAGATTGTACGCGCGAAGTGAAACAAGGAAAATTGCCGCCAAGACGTTAAAAGAAAAGAAAAAAATCCAGCCGTTCGAGGATAAGCATAATAACGATGAGGTAATATCACGCTCCGTCCGCGTTCGGGTCGCGTTGCAACGACCGCGAACCGCGTGCACCCACGCGTGCACCGATCGTGCAGCCGCGAAACGCGTTCACGCGTGTACTAACCACGAGGTGATCGAACAGAGACAGAACAAACGACAGGTTGGAAAGTAACGAAGCTTACAGGCGAAGAAAATAGAAAAGAAACGTCGAAGAGAATCTCGAAGTAAAGAATCAACGAAGAGAAAGAGAGAAAAAAAAAAGAGCTCTACTCTGACATACTAACCTGGCCTTTCGTTCCAGCTGACCGGTCAACTCGTTCCTCTTCAGCACGAATGGCAACCTGTTGCTCACAACAATCATGCTCCCGGTGGAGGTGAAGCTACCCGGTTCTGTAGACATTTCCATGTTTTCTCTGACTCAACTGTGTCTAGATGTGTGTCCCGTCGAAAAATAGAAAAGCACCACGAAACGGATAATAACAGCGCGTCGCGCGACTCTTCACACACGACCGTTTCTCTCTCCTCTTTTCTCTTCGACTCCTGGTCGTTATACGCGCAGACCACCGATTCTCTCAACGCCGCGCTGCTCTACTATACCAAGTGTATATATCACGTGCAATCACGTGTGCATGCGAAACCGAAGTCGAAGGAGAACCGCGCCGGTTAGTCGCTCGCTCTCGAGGACTAGAGTAGCCTCTCTACTCGTTACTGAGCACCGCGCGAGAAGACACCTCGTGTCGTTTCTCTGTGCATGTATATATATATATATATAGATATATGTGTGTGTGTGTATCGACGTTCCCTTTTCACAGCTGGGTTTAGCAAGCCTCGAGTGTCTCCGCGTACTCGCGAGCAAAAGGCAACAGTCTCGTTTTGTCTCGTCCGGTCTCGTTTCGTCTCGTTAGTTCTCGTCACCGGACTGCCTCCCTGTACTTTGTTTTTGTCTTGCTTTTTTTTTTTGTTAAGTATTTGCTAATCGTTCGAGCTAACGTTCTTTCCCGTGAAACGTTTTACGAGACGTTACAACTTGACCCGTTCCTCTAATCTGGTCCAGGAGGACAGTTTTGGATACGACAACGGAAATAATACGCAGAGCGTGGATAAGAAGAAAAATATGGAGGGAGAAGGACAAGGAGCGAATGAATTTGCAGAAGGTAAAAGGGAAAGAAATTAACGGGCGGGAGCAGCAAGAGAAAGAGAGAAAAAAGAGAGGTTCCCCTGGCGGATGGGAAGAAAAAGAAGAGAGTAGCTGATTCGTCGGTGTTGAGTGTGCCGCGGTGCGTGGCCGAAGTAGCACTGAAGTAATAACGCTGCGTTCCCCTGAGTTTATTCGAGTTAGTCGTTGCGAAGAATTGGTCCAAAGTGCGCTCTCTCTGCCACCGTATCAATGACGGGGCCGCGACCTTTTGCCCAGCCCAGCAGTTACCCCTCGTCGTGCACACTACTAACCACCGCCATCATCGTCGCCACACTACCCACCACTACTGGACACAGAACCGCCACCCTACCGTCATCATACGTAAACATACACCGCATCCTCCCCCTCATCCTCCTCCATCATCTTCTTTTTCTCCTTTCGTATTTCCCTCTCTTTTCTCGAACTCCCCTTGTTTCCCTCTCTTTTTCTAAGGACGCAGCGTGGTGTCGTCGCGTGTCGTGACAGACGATCAGGGTTATCTTCCGTTATCTCTTAATTCCCGGATAACACGCTAATGGGGCAGCATGTACGATGTACGCGTCGCGACCAGCTGTACACGTTGTACCGGCGTTCAACTGTCAACATGTACGCGACAGATAACCGATTCGTGTGACGCGCGATCGGTACATCACTGTATTATTGACACTCTCTCGTCCTCGTTGTTCACGGAATCATCCGGCGCGGCGCGCGGAACGCAAACAGTCGTATGTACCGGACAGAGTTAACCGATTCCGAGTCGAAACTAGAGACGACGAGCAGTCTGGTCACACAAACAAAGATCTCTATCCTTCGTTTTTGTTTCCACCATAACGGAAAAAGTGGATATCTCGCGTCAATGAAAAATGAAACACCAATGTACCACGCTTGAGAGAGTAGAAACGGTATTTTGGTGACACGATTGTTACATGCATATACTAACACCCGAAAGATTTGTCTGATATACAGGGTATCCCTACTAAGCCGTTGTATTTAACAATGCTTTGCTACTGAACCTTCAAGGGTAAAAGGGAGAAAATAGAGCAATTTTTATCCTTTTTTCTTTTTAATAGAATTAGTAAATGTTGATACTTTCGAGTAGCTCTTTTCGATTCTAGTAATATTTCGAATAAAACATTTTTTTACATCTTTAAAAATTTTACCGTCACTTTCGATCATCCAGGAAATAGTAACTGTAATGACACCTTGTATATTATGGGCGAATAATAATATAGGGAATTTCTTTTGTTTCCTTTTCCCTCGTTCGAATTCCTAATAATCGTTCACATACTTTGTTGTTTGTTTTTGATTGATCAAAGTCGAATAGGGTAATGATTAATAGACAATTACGTAACCAACCGCGAGCGCACACGCAAAAAAGCGTAGAATCTATGGCGAAAAGAATTAAGGATCTTTGACATTCTAACCTTGAAAAAAAAAAAGAAAAAAAATATATATATGTATATTATATACACACCGCGGGTATCTTTCGAACAGATAACGAACACCGATCGAATTGTTTCACCGTGACGTACCGTCCTTGTAAATATTTGAAGTCAACTTTGTCGAATTTGCATGTACTTCTCGTTTCCTTGAGATAAACGAGACGGTAAGGACCCGTGTATACACACATTTGATGCATGTTTTGTATAGTATTGTCTGATGTTTGAAGAACCAATGAAAACACGAGTGTATTTGATACATTTCTACCGAAAAATATTAAAAATTAAAATTCAAAAAAAGAAAAATTAAAATCGATTAATAAGTATATAAAATATCCACGTTTTTTTTCATAGAGGCAGCAGCCAGTTTGTTTTGAAGTTAAAATCGAAGAAGAAGAATCCGTCGGCGATCTGGATAAAACCCAATAGAACCAGATATTAATCTGGTTTTTGCTTTGAAACTTGCTTTCTCTAGATGCTTCTTTTAGATATTAAAATCACTTTAATATAGCTATTTTTAAACACGGGTATCATAATTCAATGTTTCCGTTAAGGCCACGTTGATGTTATCATTGAGATTACTACTTAGAAGTTTAGTATAACTGTGTAATAAACAGCACAAAAACAATTGTTCTACATAGTGTGCATAAGAAGTCAATTAACCGTCACTGTAACTGGAATTGAGTACATTTCCATATTGTGCAACTACCGTTAAGACAATGAAACAATTATTATTATTTTATGCGGCATGGTAATTGTAATCAAGATGTACATTCTAAAGCAGTATTTTTTTAAGCCAGGTTTTAATAAACTTAGACTAAAAGTTTATTCAAATAAATAATTTTAACTATAACTGATTTTGCATTATCAGCTTTACATCATTTTGTGTTATAGAGTGTCGATAGATTATAATCGTGTAACATAATTACTAAATACACTATAAATTACTTCATGTTACTTAGTACTTAAAATTAGTAAAAGAACGATTGTTGGCTTGTTTTTATTTTGTTTAAGATTGCTTGAAGGTCGTTTTGTATTTTTATATTATTACGTGAATATTATACGTGTATATTTTCTAGCAGGATAAAAGTTTCAGAAAACATGTAAAGAATATCAAGTTAAGTACCAATCTATACTACGCATACAAATTATATTCTATGCTCAAACGTAATTTTCTAAGCACAATTATTTTTAACGCCACTGTTGCAAAATTACAGTGTTTTATTTCAGAATAAAAAGCGACCTTAAAATAGCCTTGAACAAACTGTTTCTTACTGTTTCGTTATCAGTGTTTTATACTTCCTACTATTTAGTAACTAATTCACACGTATGGATACAATGTGCAACATAACCCTATTAACGCGAGCAATCATGCAAAGGTAACAGATAATTATACCACTTATTATAGCCGCTATAATGATTTTATCAATCACATAGTAACACATAGTTACAAAAATTTGAATCGACCAATTTTTATTTTCAATAAAAATCAAAAAATACCAAATCTGATATGTACAGTCGACCGATTCTTCTCCACAAATTTGATTGCAAGACATAACTGAAGCTGTTATAAGATGCTATTTACGCATTTTGCAAAGCAAAAGTAGAACGTAAAAGGAACGAGTAGTATCGATTGGAGGAACGTGCTTGGAAACTTTAAACCGTAGGTATCTCTCCTCCATTCTACAAAAGATACACGTGACCGTGTAACTGCAATTGTAACGCTGTTCCCCATCTACATACGTATGTAGTTTCTATTCTCTGGCACGAAAATTTCCAGTATGGAAAATACTCGCACCGACATTTGTATATGAAAAAAATCTGTAGAAATAATCGCATGAAACACACACGAAGTGAGTAATAATGTAAATTCATCGTCCGCGGAGAAAAATATTTACTTTTCACGATTTAAGTTCGTATTATCTCACGGCACCGTGATAAACTGCGTTCAGCCGAGCTTCTCGAAAAGTCGCTTACTTATCGACCACGCGATCGTCGTCGTCATTATTTGTCCTTATGAATAATCCGTCAACGTCAAAACGAACTTGCTACGGATGTTCAGAATTGATTAAGTTCTAAATTAAAATTATCGACTGTGACTCGCTTGGCTAACCGCGATATTAAAGAAAAAAAAAAGAAACAGATCAAAGATTCGTGGATATTTCCTTTTTCTATTTTGCTCAGTGTCCGTATTTTAACGACGATGTAATTACCGCGATGATCGTACTGAATGCCGTTCAAATCGCCTAATTAAGAAGTATTTTTTGCTCGTAAAATGTAAATCAAAACAATCTGGTTGACTGTGCAACGAATCTCTTCTTCTGAAATATTATCTTGACGTTCCCCACTGGGTGGGAAGAGGAAAGAAAAAACGTTATCATCACGTTATCGTCACGTGTTGCGGTGTTAGCTAATAACAGAATAGAGGATAACGATGAAAATTGGCACGCGTCGCGCACGCTGCCGCGAGCCTTCCTCCATGAGAAATAAAGAAAAAATTCGTCCACTAGAACCGAACGTATCGTTGCGAGACGAGTGTCAAGTTGCGAACAATACATACTGGTTGTATTGTATGCACGCGAATTCGACCGTGAGGAACTGGTAAAAATCAACGATGCGTCGCCAGAAATGAGACGCTACATCAGCGTCTAAAATTACTCTACTTAAGAGTATATCGAGATAAATCTATATTTTTCGCACACTTTCGCGCATCGAGACACATGTTATGCAACGTATGTTTAGCTCTTCCTGTATTGCAATTAAATGACGCACAACGTGTCACTAACGGTGATTATAACTTTTTATCAATTTATCTGGAGAATTACATCGAGATTGAAAACATAGACATTACAGTACTTGTACACTACCCAGGATAATAGGATTATTTTTATTCTCGTATTATGGTTTGTAATGGACTAATGCGTGTTTGAATATGTAAGAAATGCGAGATTTCGGCGGCGAAGTGGTGGCCTAGACTTTGTCACCCAGGAAGAGAAAGCGCGCGGGTACCTGAGGGTACCATAAACTAAGCCCCTTTCCCCAGAAAGTCGAACGAGGGGGCTTCAACGGTTTTTCGGAGCAACACAGGATAGAACGCGGAGAGGACACTCTTAATATAGCCGTCAAGCGAGACGGACACCCGAGTACTTTAACAGCCGCTTACATTTATAAAATAATACGTTTCGGTTAATAGCCTATCGTGTGTTACGTTTACTTAAGTTGTGCTAACAAATAGATTTTTCTTATTATTCAAAATAAATACTTTCACTCAATATGGGATAATGGGATAATAGATAATGTAACTTTGAAAGCGACAGAAAAGACGATATTAGACATGTCAGTTTTGCATAAGCACGTGGACAGGACATGAGATAAACGACGTTAGCGCATTATATGTATGTACTTTTACGTTTGACTTGAGATAGAATTATTCACACACATATCTATGTAAAATTATAAAACAAGAAGGAAGATCGACATAAATGTTGCATGAATATTCATATTCATATGAGACAGAAAATGCAAATGTTACACACGTTTAATTATTTAGTAAAATTGTTTCTTTTGCCGAAAAAATCACTCGAATTTAATTCGGTACAATTCGTGGCTTCTGACAGTTTCGGCTTTCATCGTAACACTTCGTGTGAATTCTGCAGGCTTCGGCGCAATACGACCAGTATGGCATGTGCGTAAAAAATAAGCGCGAAATCCGTACATTTTTACGTGATGCAGAACACAAAAGTGAAATATTAACGCGTATTAAGAAAGTTTAATTTCCATAAATCAATACTTTTATCAAATAAGTAAGGCACTACAAAATTCTTAATATTCTTAACTGCAACGTTTAATATTGTTTATTAAATGAATTAAATGAAATATTGTTTATTAATTCAATATGTTTAAAAAATACAATGAAACATGAATGTCACTCGTTAGTGTTTATTTTATTCAGTTTCACTAATACAAAGCGATTTTTTTGAACAATGGAGAATAATATAAATTTATATATGGAGAAAAAAATGACAAGTGACAAAAATATAAATCAGTCATTAGAAAATTTTGCCTTAAGTGTTGGAAAATTAGGAAAATGTAAGGCGATATTTTGAACAAGACAATTTTGTCAATAATGGTTGCCGAACGAAGGAGATACTTTTCTGGACTATGAAATACATTCACAGGTGTAATTATTTTTCAAACGTTACGTTTCTCGTATGTAATGTATAGAAAAAATTCGTGTCTACGTGCATGCATAACATCCTTGTAACTTCAACTGCATATATTTGCAATCCTTTTGTTTATATGTTAACCTTGTGTGAATACAATTCTTGAAGAGATTTTTCAAGAAATACTCGCGTACTCCGCGATAAACGACAAAAAATTATAGCAATAGGGACTGCTTAATGATATTTATTGTCATCTTCGACAATGCGCATAAAAATGACAGTTGACGCTTCGAACGAGAATACTTTCCGAATCTTTGTTTAACAACAAAAGGGTGTCGTTGAATTACTGTCACATAAGAATCGTTTAACCAACAAATAGTTGACGACCCATATATGTTGAATGTTTCAACGCAGCGTGAGGCAATTACACTGATTGTTGTGCGCACAACGAACACAGAAAACAATGGAGTGTATAGAGTATAGAATGATAGAGAAATAGACAGAGATAAGAAACGCAAAGTATCGGGTCATTTTAAAAATCTTTGTGCCCTTTTGCATGAACTTTATTGCAAAAAAAACGGACAAAGAAATAAGTTTAAGATGGCAAGAAGTCATTGAAAAAGGAGGAAATTACATTCATGATTAAACTTATTTCTTTATACGTTTTTTTACGTAATCAAGTTCATACAAAAATACGCAAAGACTTGAAATAACCTGATATAACTAATTGAAATTGTTTCGCGACTTCGTAAACTTTGACATGAACACCCACCCCAAAAGACGAGTTTCCTTGTTTTTACTTTGAGTGAAAGCTGGTATTAAACACACCGACGCGATAATTATTCTCCGAGATAAGCTGCGTAGAGTTTGATACTAAATACTCGCACACTCACATGTACACCGGGATCCTCCGCTACTGGCTAGTGTTTTTGCGAAAGACGTTCTTTCCACAAGGTACCACTGGTAACTGGTTCCATTTTCCCAAAGTTTCGGGTTGCTGGTATTATTGGCCGAATCGATTGTGTGGCCTATAATGCTATACGGCAACTAAATAAGTATGTGTGGAAAAGTCCCTAGGAGATATTGCAAATTTTTGTACCTATACTTGAATTCCATCGCATAATCAATATCTGTAAACATTAGATCCCGATATTTCATATGTAAATATAATGAATATTGAATAATAAAGTTAATACGAATTGCATACATTTTTTAAAATATCAAACCTTCTGAATTTATTCCTGAAAGTGTTTATCGTTTATATTTATATGCATTTACTTGTTTATACTGCAAAATTTTCAATGAAAACCGAAAAACCAACGACAAACATCTACTTCTATCAATGATGACATTTGACAAGAAGAAATAACAATTTGTCATAAGTTAAATTTAAATTGGCTATGCTGTAAATATAAAGCAAATATTATTTTATAAGTCTGTATGACCTACGCTCTATTTTTAAAAACTAAGATTTACATGTTAATTTTTATTACATGCAATTACTTTTATATTTGACAGACAACATAATAATACACTTAAATGTCATTTTATAGATAAAGCAAAGTCGTATTTTCATGATTTTACAGAAATAGTGAATTTAAACTTCATAGAAATGTCTGGAGGTAAACATAAATTCTACCAATGACATTTCGGTTTACGCACTTCAATGGCACATGGATAACCTTTTTGTCAGTTAAGCCACTTTGAACAAGAACGCAATAATTTCACTTACGTTAAATTGATAGCATTTATTTTTTCGGAAAATAAAGTTGAATGACATCTATATCAATTTTTTGCAAAAAATAATAGCAACTCTAACATAAGTTTATTCGTAACGTTATTTCTACGCTTACTGTTTACGAAATTTTGACGTAAGATGAATGTTATATGCTCTATATGTTCTATATGCAACGATCAGTTAATGCAATCAGATGATATTTTTTATACACGATGTGGACACGTATTTCATTTGCATTGTTTAACACCATGGCTCGAAAGGTAAAAATATATTTAAAAACAATAATAGAAAGTATCTTATTAGGAAGTATGAGAGTTCAACTTATAATGTGTGTAAACTAATTTAATTCACCTGTTTTCATGATAAAAAACAATTATGACTTTCTTTTCAGATCAAAAAGCTGCCCACAATGCAGAGAGAAAGTTACACAAAGCAGAATACACAGACTTTATTTCACATTTTCAAATAATGAAATTATTGAATCTCAAGGTTCCTCATTACAAGAAAAAGTAGACAGCTTGAAGTTCAAAATTTTGTTAAAAGAAAAAGACATTCAACATTACTCTTCAAAATGTGTTACTTTAGAAAAACAAAATGTTGGTCTAAAACAAGAAGTACGAAAAGTAGAAGGTGAACTTAATCAAAAAATTGCAGCTATATATGCTCTAAAAGAACAAATAACTTACTTCCAAGAACAGAGTTCACACTGTAATAATTTGAAAAAAGAAATTGCTCAATTAAAAAGTAAAATTGAAGATCTCAGACCGTATGTAATTGTTGTACATACAATATTATGTTTCATATTACATTTATATAAATCAGTTGTCTATTTTAGAATACAAGTATTATTGCATGCTCCTATTAGTGATGTTAGTAAAATGGTTGGAAAAAATAAAGATCCTGAAACACTTATGACATACATTTCTGTTATGAAAAAGTAAGTAACATGTACATATTTCAAAAGATTATGAACTAAATTATGTTACTATTTACATAATTATATTTGTAGAGAATTAATTGAAAGTTTTAGTAAATGTAAACAATTACGTATAACTATCAAAAAGCTTCAAGAAGAGCTTAGTAAAGGCAATACAAAATTGGATACCTTGTTGTCAAAACAAATGTAAGATATTGAAAAGACCATTAAGTATTTCTGTATTAAAAATTTTTGAAATTAAAATTTAAGTGAATATTATGTATTACTATTTTAGGAACTTAGAAGAAAAAGTAGTATTTTCTGAAAGCAAAAACATGGCATTACAAAAACGTGTTGATGAATTAGAAGAAATACTTGGTATTAATGAAAAATCTAATAGTATATCTGAGGTTCAAAAAACAGAAAGTAAAAATAATGTTTCTAATGAAAGTGCAGTTGACAAAACGTTAAAAAAAGATGATCAAGACATGTCAAGTAAAAGTCCTATATTAAGTCAAGCTACTAAAAGAAAAATTGAGAAGGTTTGAAGTTGGATTTTAAATTAATGATAAAAATTGAAGAATAAAAATTAATTATATTTATTTTATATTTCATTAAAGTTTTCCAACAGTTTCTAAGAGACATGATCAATCAGAAGATGATATAACCATTTCAAATATTTATGATAATAAATTATCAAATTATACTATACCAAAGAAAAAAAGAAAAAACAATACAAAAAAGAAAGCATCTGATACTAAAAATAAACATGATAGTCGTGTGATTGACCTAACTTAGAGTTCCTATCAGTATTACATTTTTTTTTTGTAAGGATAATTATTTATATTCCAAAAATATATACAGTATTTTATCATTATAATAAATCGTCGTTTGTTTTTTCAACAAATAAAATATTCTACTTATATATTCAGTAGCAACTTATATCTTTCCTAAAATGGGAAAGGCAGACCCAATGAATTTTTTACCATTATTTTGTGATACATATGTCTGAATATCAAATTTAAATCCTGTAAAAGACATTTTACATCTTTTATTGGGCCGTGTAAAAAAACAAAGTGTATAGATTGCTATTTCTAATTCTGGTGATGTCCCAATAAACATAGTTGACCTTTTACGTTTTCCAAAGTAAGTGAAATATGTATCTAAAATGACAGCTTTCTAAAAATATTTTAAAATTGTTTATTAACTATTATTATTTTATATTCACATTTTTACTTACATTAACGAATTCTTTATTACGGGAAAATCCATAATAATTAATTTTATTTGACAACTCTCCAAAGAAAAAAGAAATCCAGTTGTGAAGCCCTATAATACCTTTACGTGGCTTTCTTTCTCCTATAAATACATGTTCAAACCCTGAAGTACCATTTATTCCTTTAGTCCGAGAATATAAATGAAACCAAATTTCCTTCAAAATGTTTTTATAAGCTTGTATATCATTTTTAACGAAGCCTTTGAGTGATAAAAAATGCATAACATGTAACATTACATCTGTTTCCATTAAATTATCAATAAATTCATTTTCTTCTGTATCTTTTTGTTTTGTTACAATCTCTGGTTGAGATGTATTCAATTCATAGTTATCAAATAACTTTATTAAAGATTTTGTTGTTAATGTTAAAAAAGCATTAGATGATGTATTTAATAACCTAAAGTTATAAATTCGAATTAAACTTCAAAATATATAAAAAAAATATTTTCAAAATACCTTTCAAGAGCATTATCAGTAAAATTGTTAAAACTTGTTTGCCCCTGATAATTTATCTGTACATAATTAAGTAGTTCATGAGATGATTTATTAAACAAATGTTCTGATATCATCGCTAGTTCTATATTACTTGTCGAGGTCACATTTGGAAGATTATTCGACTCTATAAAATTAGGAAATACACATATAATTTTGTATACATATGTATATATAAACAATTTTAATTTTTCGTTACAATTACCCCCTATTTGATGAGTTGTAAAGAGGCATAGGACTACTATATTTAAAATAATTAGGACACCAAAAGAAAATAGGAAAATTTTATTCAACATTTTTCTAAGATAAAATACGTTAACCTTGAGTAAATAATGGACGGTATAGGTTATGTGTAATGTTTTCTACTTATCAGAAACTGTCATTTTCAGTGCATCGGTATAATTATAAGCGTAATATCAAATTATTGAGAATTAAAAAATATGTTTTTATAAGAGATGAGATTTAATTTAAAATTTATGAAGTCATTTTTGTCAAAAAAATTCTACATAGCATCGATTTTTTAAAATATGACTCATAATTCAAAAATAAAGAAATAATTTTGCAATTAAAATATAAGTCTAAAATTTGTTTAAGATTCTCCATCTTGTTAATTCTTAAGTAATAAATATTTAGAAAGTATAGTCAATAATTATCATTTGCGTTACAATATCCAGGATACCGATTACACATTTTGTTTACAAATGGTCGTCGTTTGCATGCGATACTGCATTCCTTATTGTAAAAATGTCAAATCGCGTAGAATATATAATTTCACCGTTTGAAAGTGAATCATACATAGAAAATTTACAAATTTCCGAGCTTGATTTCATAAAAAATTAGTATTATTAAATCAACAAAGCGTTTTAGAAATTAGCGCTTTGCGAGAAGAAAGTATTAAAGAATGGTTTGTTTCCTTTAAAAAGGTAATTGAAATGTGTGTTATATTAAATTGTTTTTTCTTCTAATATTATTTTTTCCTCATAGATTCCAATTCTTATATATGAAGCCATACAAATTGATGTATGGAAACATAAAGTATTTCCACTGTTAATAGAAATGAACGCAGAACCGAAAAATACATTCATGCTTTTCATTATATTTTATCATGAGGACATTGCTATTTCATTATTAGAAAATGTATTATTTCATTCTGAAAGTGCAGAAACTATGAACGATTCCGTTCTCGATCTTGTTGATTACGCTGTTAAATATGCTTCTTTCCTTTTTGATGCACCAGACATTGAAATTTATGAAAATGTAACAAATCCAAAGTAAGTCTTTAATAATAACACATTTATAATTAACAATGTTTTACATACTAAATAGTAATAGCTACGATTACTGTAATTAGTTCATGTCTTGAAGAAATATTTGAAAAAAAGAAAGAAATTGAATTTGATATCAGCATGAGATGTATTTCGATTCTCCGTTATTTGGCCGAATTTGCGGACAATTTACCGCTGTCTGTATTGTCGCGGTTGTTATCTACGCATGACGTACCCTACTTGCTTGTTCAACTCATTGAAAAACAACCATGGAAGAAAGAAAATACAGAAGGTAGTTGTTTTTATATAAATGTAAGAAAATCAATACAATTGCAATACAATTGTTTCTCCTTAAGGGGAAAATATGATATACAATGGTAGTTGGAAGAAAGTAAAGCCAAGTGAAGAAGGAAAAATTTGTAAAATAGAAGGACAAGTTTGGTTTGGTTTACGAGAATTACTTCTCAATTCAAAAAGTGCACCATACTATGAAGTTACTGAACATAGACTTTCTCAATTAATAAAGGTACTTCAACATTGTAAAGTGCATTGTACAACACACAAAAAATTATTATTTATATTAGTTGCAGAAATATTTGCACGAAGATATGCTGGATCAAATTTCTCCTCTGATAGATTTAAAAAGGTGGTTAAGTTATTTAAGTGTGTCAGCATCTCAAACTAGAGCACCTCGAGCAGTAAATGTGGAACTTATACCACAGGTTAAAATTTACACATCAAGATCAACTACAATTATACAGAATATATTTTTTTAAATTATTGAAATATCAAATAATAATTCTAATCAATCTTGTTTTCAGATAAAATCATCAATAATGGAAAGGTACCACAAAAAGTGGAAAAAATTAGCAAAACATCAGTCAAAGTTTATATACACAACAGATGTAGAATATATTAAAAATGCAGCTCAAATTTTAAGTGATGCATATGATCTGGATAAATTAGATTGTATTGATGTTAAAGAATGCTTTTTATGTCATGAAGATGCAAAAAACCGTTGTTCTAAATGCAAAGAAGCTTGGTACTGTGGAAGGTACAAACTTCTTTCATTTACTTGTAAAGTAGAACTTTATATTCTAACTAAACAATTGTTAATGCATCATTACAGGGAGTGTCAAGTAAAAGACTGGACAAAGCATAAGAGTATTTGTGACAAACTAACAAAAAATCTAGAATGTGAACAAAAAGAACAATTTAAAAAAGTTTTTCAGTAAAAAGAAACATTTGCTTATTTTTCCAATTATTCCTTTAGTATTTTGTTTTCTGTTCTTACCAAAACAAGTAGAGAACTATATATGTATTTAATATAATTACTCATAAATGAGTTTCAGTTGTGTTACTCAAGTACAATGTAAAAACGTAAAAATATTTAAGGATTAAATCAATTATACGTACGAATTTATATCCAATATTTTATTAAAAGATCTTAATGTACAGAACTTTGTTTGACGTAGTCCATTACAGCATCCTTTGCAGGAGTATCTTCCCCAAAGTCCTAAAAGTAAAATAATCACTTAATGCAAAAGATTGCTTTAAAATTCACATATTGAAAATAAGCTATTAAAATCAGTAAGGCATGAATTACAGCATGAGTAATTATTTGGGTTCTCTCAGTAGAGGGAGCCTAATGTTCATCATGTTTTACCATTGTGCTTATATTTCATAGCTTATTTTAAATATATAATTTATACCTTTATAACAACACAGGAGCACCCAACAACTTTTCGAGCTTTAGCAGCACTGTCAATTTTGCACAAACCAGCCCATTCACCTAGTTTCTTATTATTGTCTACCCTAATTAAGGGAATCTGATGTTCATTGCACAATGCTTGCACTAGCTTTTTATACATAGGTTCGTCACAGTTCTCAGCCAAAATACACAGCATAGCTTGTCTTCTAAAATTCAACAAACAAAGTGATATAAAGATTTGACAGTTTATATTATACTCGAAAATTTTATATTTTACATTTTATGAAAACATATAGAATCAATTTAAATGAATTGTTTTATAAATTTACTTGTCCAACGCTTTGGCAGCTTCGTGAAGACCATGCACAACACCATCGTGAATAAGAGCATTTTTAAGAACTTCTTGAAGGGCTGTGGTTACGTCCATTGAGCCTCCCGTTGCCATCGCGGAAGGGCCATCATTACTAAAATAGAAAGAATAATTGGGTTCTCTCTTTTATTTATTTGCAATAAATTCTTGACATACAGATTTAAGGTTATACGCCGACTATATTTACACATTTAAATTTAACAATTTTAACATCAGAATATCTACTACAACGAATATAAAAGATAATATACGTAATTTCAACTTTGTATTTTTTTAATGAAAAGATTTATTCGATGACATTAAGGCATTATTAACAATCATACAAAACAGACTTACGTTTCTACGTCTGACATTTTGTTTACGGACTGGGGAGCTGAAATAATCAAAAAATGTTAGTAATTCTCCTCTGAAGTTTACATTTTGAAACGTTTTTATGTAAAAATCATGACGATGGTATTACAATAAACTGATTTCTAGTGCATCGCTTCATAGCATGCTTCCATTTACCTTTTCTTACGAAGAAAGAGAAATGGCGTTTACTTAACACGCGTTACTTTGGTTAGGCTACACTAATTCTGATTGGTTGAGGAAATGATGAAAGTGACATCTATGAAAATCTTCCAAGAATTTGCAGCTATCGGTAAAAAGGATATCTTACATCTCGCCTATGATATAGATCAACTTTTTCTTTTATAAAGTGATATGTTGAAAAATAGTAGATCAATAGATCAAAGTGATCGTTGAAAAATAGAACAGCAAATATATGTATTAAAAATTAGTAATTGAAAAGAAATAAAAAGTACCATAGAATTGAAAACATAAATTTGTAAAACATTAAAATACGTTAAAACAAATGAACGAACCACTATAATATCTTTCTTATAGAACTTTATTTTTTCCAAAGGACTTGTTGAGCGTCTTAATAGTTATTAAATAAAAAACGATAGCTTACAAACTGTACATCGCGACATTAAACCAAAGGTATAAATACAAGTTCTACCTAAGAATGCTTGTGAAGACAAAACTATTGCTTCAATTACGTCTACCTAATGTCCTATTCCTATATTTACATGTACAACAATTTTCTTCTTACAGTTAGGTATACAATTATTCCTTAACTTATCTACTGTACTTATTATCTATTTAACATTACAGTATATATTACATTTAACATCGTAATTACACCTTTCCAGATACATCTACCGTCTGATAAAAAAATTCCCACATATCCTCTACCTTATCATTTCCTTGATTCCGTTAAACGATGAAATCTGAGTAACTTTTTAATCATCATTTTCACCAACGATTGACCACCAACAAAGACTAAATTCTCGTAACGCGATAGTCGAAAATTACACACGAAACGAATTTTTCCGCCTTGTTGAAACGTTAAAAATGAAAAACGACGAATTCTTTGTGTTACGTTGGCGGAGAATATCTGTGATAGGGCCAACAGTAATGCGGTGGTGGCGGTGGCGGCGGTGCAGGTGGCGGTGGCGGTGGTGCCGTTACCGACGGATGTTGCGAACCTGACGGTCCTGTTGGATACAAGTGATGAGAGTGATGAGGGTGGCAATTTGCTGCCGTACCTCGGGACGACGGAGACGTCTCCAATGTGACACCAGCTTGAGCTTGACAGGCCATCATCAACCCATGGAAATCGAACTTGTACGCGTACCTTTTTCCATGCACCTTCGTCATAATATTTTTGTCGTAGTAATATCTGCAAAGTGAATTTATGTTTTCAAACATCATTTACGATCGTTAACGAAAGAGTGATACGTTTTACAGTATTGATAAATTTACGGCAAACGTTCGTTCTTTATTACGATTTTCTACACAGGGTGGGCCACGTAAAACAGACCACCTAACCATCTTCTCTACATGGTAGCTACGATGGTACGAGAAAATGGCTTCAAAGGTTGAAAGAAGATTCTTTCTGACGGAAGAAATGGCAAAGAATGAAAGGAATTTTCACAAGGAGTACAAGCTCATTTTAAGGTTATGTTATTACGCATGTTTAAATGCACATCAATATCTGCTACAACTTACATTCGTGCAAAAAAAAAAACCATAAGCGATCTTGAGAAAGAAAGGAACAGAAAAAAATTTGTCTTTGTACCGTTACAGTGATTTTTTCGTAGCCCACCTTATTTACAAATTTCGTTGTAAACGCAGCTTTATTTAGAACAAGATGATTTCTCTGTAACTTCTCCTTTTGAAAGCATATATTACTCAATCTATACATGATTACTTTACAGAACACCCTGTACATATTATTTACCTGAGTGCACGGGACAGTTTGTCGTAGTTCATGTTCGGCTTGCTCTTTCGTTCGCCCCATCTCCGCGCTACTTCGTCCGGATCGGTAAGCTTGAACTCCCCGTTCGAGCCCTCCCACGCGATGCAGGACGAGTTGGACGAATCGGA
>NW_017100174.1:740031-758064 GCF_001263275.1 Habropoda laboriosa
CGACCGCCCCGGAACCGCCGGCTCCAGCTGCCGATCCAATCAGCGAGCAAGTCCGTTGTAGGAGGCTGAACCTCTCTGTCGGCAAGAAGCAGAAACACGCATGCACCGAGCGACCGTGGTTCGCCTCGAGGTCGATTCGTTAAAAAGCCTGAGAAGAACAGCGATGGTCGCGACCATCCCGCTGCCTTTCTCATCTATCCTTTCTCCTTCTCTGTACTTCCAAATATTTCTCCTCTTTCTGTTTCTGTTTCTCGCGTCTTTTTTTCTCTGTGCTTCTCTATTCGAATGTTTCAATCTTTGAATTCTTCTTGGTAAAGGAAGATGTGAGCGCGATAGATAGGAGAAGAGAGAGGGAGAGAGAGAGATTTTGATGATGTCAAGAGTTTAGCGTGCTTCTTTTTTTATGTGTTCGTTAAGCACGGTTAGAGGTTTGTGGTTTTAAGAAGAGAACGGTAATTGCTTTTCTTTCGTGAATGTTCCGCTGATCACGGTAATTTTTTATATAGTAGTTTCTTATTGCGTGAAAAAATTTGAATTTACGAGTGATTATTTTGGATTCGGTTATGATGAATAGAATGTTTCATATTTGATTGGATCTTGTCTGCTGAATGATCGATTAGTAATACTTATTTTTAAAAGTAAAAGAAAAATTGTATTTCGATGATTTCTCTTCGTGTAACTAAATTTCAATTTAAACGAGGTCACGATGAATAAAATCTTTGATATTTCATTGTTTCTAGTCTGTTCAATGTTAAAACACTTTTTCGCCGATTGATTAATATATCAAGTTATGCACGCTATTTAGAAATAAAAGAAAAATTGTTTACCGTAAACACTTGTAAAAATCAAAAAGACAATAGCTGTAGTATGTTAAATTTATGTTTTTTTTTTTTTTTGGTCATAAACTATTCAGCCGAATTATACAGTCGTTAATACAGTAAACATTGCGTAACGAGAAATACCGTTGTAAAGGATTGAATTCTCCACATCACGCGTCGAACGATTTCGCGAGCCTAATCCTTCACCGCGTGAACAACGGTGATCGGCTGGCCCGTTGTTAATCTCATTACGAAGGTACGCAACACGATAATCATCCTTCTTTATTTGCTTAATCTCCAATTCCTTTTACCGTCGGTTTTACCCTTGATCTCCGACAATTTGCCACGAATTTTAATTCAACAAAACGGAAAAACGTTTCAACGTGAAAATTTATAATCGCAGTACCTGATATATTCATAACAAAATTCCTACTTTCACGTAAAAATATAATCATCTAATTTAACAGATAATTTCATTCATAAAACGAACATTCCGTTTTCTCGTATTCGCATGATTTTTCAAATATTCTTATTTTATTCGGACATTTTTAACTCTTCTTCTTTGTCGTCTCACACGTTGCACGTTGTAAATCCGTCGTGTATTTAAAAATGAATTTATACTGCACGTATGTTGAGATTGAACGGTGAAAACAAATTTTCCCGCGATAACGAAGACGACGACACCGTGATATCGGTGATCGGAGCGAGCACGAGAAAAAAAAAGGAAGAAGAAAACGATGAAAAAAGCGAGGTCACGTGGTTAACATTTTGCACACAGGCACAAATTTATACAGATGCCAAGGACGTGTCGCGTGAAATTTTGATCAGCGATACCGATAGAGCGTGGGATACGTGCGGAATAAAACGTACCAGACGGTGGACAGAGAGTAACTGAGCGACCTTTGCCCCCGGTGATTTCAGCCCTTATCACCCCCACTCTAACTCCCGTGGACGGAATACTTTTACACCTCTGTACAGTATGCTACAGTTACCTCTGCCTCCGGTTACTCTCGCTAGTACAAAGAACGATGTTAATTCACAGTCATAACTCATTTCATTCGAATCGATGAAATTTCAATTCCGTCAATCAAATTCAATGTTTCACATCGAACTAAGCTCAAAGTGAAATTTATCATTCTCACCTCGTTCATTTTCGTTTTTTACAGTTACTTCTAGAACCTACTGCATTTCAACGAATGCGATTAACCCTAAATAGTGCGGTCCACGGGTCTTTCTCGACCCATCTCATTCTCATTTTGTAAATGCCGTTATCGACAAAATGTAATTTGGGTCTTTTTTGACCCAAACACCTTAAGTGCAGGATAATCGAACAGAAGGACCCTAACTTTTGAGCGATAATGTACGTAACGCTGATAACGAACCTGTTAAGTGAATTAAATTCAAATAGAAAAATTTAGTATTATTTTCTATATTTTATGATTTTCGAAACTCTCTCCTGTAGACAGAGGAACGGAAGAGACGTCTCTCCCCAGCGGAGATCTTCAAGGCGGCTTTCACGTCGCGAAAGTTTCACGGGTCGCACGACTACGTTGACGCGTTGAAATTATCCCGCATACGTCGTAGATTCGGGTGGGGATGTTTCGCTCTCATCAAGAAAACAATATAGCCGCACCCCGTGGCGAGCTTACCGTCCTTCGTCCCGTTAGAGTTTGCCATCCCCTCCAGCAAAACAGGAGACTGGCAAGGAGGAAGGGTGGAAGCGGTTACTGCAAGGCCGTAACCCCCGGGGTGGCGGTGCCACCACCTTTCCGCCGCCCTAAACACTCGATGGTTTATTCATGAGGGCTCTCTCACCGCGATAACACTGATTCGTTTAATAAACGGCCGCTGCCGGGGCGCGGAGTGGGCCCCCAAGAGCACCTACAACGTTATTCAAACGGACAATATATCTCGGGGGCTTACGCTGCCAAGATTCTGCTCTTCTAGCTTTTCGCCCGTCGCGACCGAGAGGCAGATCGCTCTTTTCCTCTGCCGCGAAAGAGAACGGGAAACCCCCCCGGACACACTCTGTGCAGCCTGACGTTTTTCGTCTCGCTCGATGCCGCTAAACGACCGGAATAACTTTTCCTCGCTTCTGCGTAACGTTTCCCAGCAGTATCTCTCGAGGTTTCGTCGTGTTTTTCTGTATTCTCGAAATTTTTACGATCGACTCTTAGAGCGCAGGGTGGGAAATTGTTGGTCACCGACGGAAGTTGAAGACGGACGAAGGAAAATATTTGGAACGATGTGGAAATGATTTTTTTATCCGCTATTGTTACAGCGGTACGGTATTTCTTTGTCAATTTAGATCAGTGTCGCACAGAGGAGTGTATTTGTCTGAAAAAGTTGGCCAAAATTAGTTTACTTAAAAATCACGAAACGTGTTTATTTCATACGATTTTCACGTGAAAACTCGCATGGGAACAAAAAATTCAGAAATAAGCCAATTTATACGGTGAAATTTTCGTATTGAACCTCTCAATTTGAGAGCTGCGTAAGATTAGTAAGGGAAACAAGAATTTACCACCAATGTTTTAAATAAATTTTGCATAATTGTCAGAGGAATGTTAGGTTGCAGACGAATTTTCCTCGCAGAAAATTGAAAACAGTAACGATGATATTTCAGTAGGTTCTTCTTTTGGTTAAATTGGTTTTTAATCGAATTTAAAGATTTTTATTTCGACGTCGGTTCGTGTCGAATTTATAAAAGTAAAGCTGTCGATCGCTATCGGCGTTCTTTCTTTCGTCAAATCAAAACGGTCGCGGGGGGGTGGATAAAGACGAACGAAGGGAGAAACGAGACTATTATCGTCTACGATATTTATTCCTTCTGCCGGACCCTTCTTATCTCTAATAGATCGCTCACTCGTTAAAGCCTAAGATAAGGTCCAAGTGCTCGCGAGTGGACTAGGATCGACCCTGGGGAACGGTTAGCCTCTTCCGGTCACTTTCAATCCGAACTTGGACCCCTATTAACCTTCTCTAAGCTCTACGGATCCCGCGTCATTTGGATTTACTGCGGGAATTGTATCGGTAATGCCTTACATAGACTTTCCCGCCGTATAATAAATGATCTCACCTGTACGATACTGTGACCGCTCACTTTTCACTTCGAACGTTAAAGAAAGAGCAAAAATGTTACGACGAACGTATTTTATAAATAGCGCATCGGGTAATTGCGCAAAGAGTAGCATGTGACAAGTAGTTTGTGCGAAGCAATGAGATTTTAGTTTCATCTACGAAAGTTTAATGTCAATTTCATTTCAATTTGATGATAATGTTTGGTCATTTTGTTCCTTTACTTCGATTTCTATTGTTGTTACCTTGTAATTAACGTAGAGTAAAGAAGAAAAGATATTTTCTGTCATTTATTTAACCTCTTCAGGGACACCGACACATATGTGTTCCTTTAAATTTTCCGAAAATTCCAATATTTGCGATAGAGAAAATATGAAAAACACAATCTCCCGAAATCTCCTAAGGAAAGTAGTTTAATTGCTATCGATTTAACACGAATACAAATGTGTGACTACATAAAAAATTAGATCAATATTTTCTAACTTTAAAAAAATCGTCCCTGAAGAGGTTAAGGAGAACCTTAAGTGTCCTCCTACTTGGGAACCTCCCTCTATTATTTTCATTTAGGTACGTTTGTGACAACGATTGACAATTAATTTTGCGAATAATAGTTAATGTTATTCGAATATTTTTAATTTTTTTCTAACTTTGTCTTGATTTTCATTTTTCCTATCGAGACGATTACAGCTGAAACATTTTCATATCGGTGTATCGATCATTTCAGTGACTCTAAAAACTGATATTTAACGCTACACGTCTACTACGATACCTGTTCGAAAAAATGGCTTATGGTAAAACAACTGTCAGGCTTCTCACACGTTCGATACATTGACAGTTGATTGATAGATCGATATTGTCATCGTCGAAATTTCTATATCTTGAAATGTACGCGGTCTAAATGAAAGAACTGACAGATTTATACGTTTCTCGTATCACAATTCACGCTCACTTACCGTCGATTTTTTTCTCGCGCAGCATTTCCGACGTTTGCACGCCTGTCGCCTGGAATTGAAGGCAGCCAAGGTGTCGCGCCAAAATTTTCCCGCCGGGAAAGCCTTGCCAATAGTCCGACGACAATTTCAATAATTCCTTGCCGGTCGATGGAAATTTAATCGGGCTCGGTGCTGGTTCGATGGAAAACACACGGCTGCACCAAGAAATCCACGATTCGATATGATTCGAGTTCCATTCCGACGGATCTGCGACATTTTAAAAACATTTCTTCCATTCGAACGATGATAACAGTAACGTTAAAGAAATTCTAACAATTAAGCGTAAATTTTAAACCAAAGGGGGGAGTTCCCTTAACGCCGGACGGCACCTTATATCGGACATTAGTTATATCTGCAATAATTGAAACGCTACCGAGCCGTTATTCCGCGTATCTCCTAGAGGAGACAAAAGGAATAAAAATAAATTTTCTACGCGTTTCAGTCGCGTGTGCACAGGTAGAGAGATTTATTTAAGAAAAATCTTAAGCGTCAGGTGCTAGGGGAACTCCCCTTAATAAAAATTAAGAAAAAAAATAAAACCCAATCTAATTCGAATAATAACAACAGTAACGCTGAAAAATCTAAATATACTTCTAACCGTTAAGTGTGAATTTTAAACCAAAAACAAAAAATCGATATAATATTTAACAAAGATTAAGAAAAAAAAATAAAACCCAATCTAATTCGAATTTTTCATATTTTTCATTTGCAATACGTTGTCTTTGTCTACTCGATGAAGTAATATAGCTTTGCAAAGATATCTACCAGATGGAACCATTACCGGTTCCGACTCCATATCGTTTGGTTCGATCGTTTCCTCTTCTGCAGCATTCGATCTCTCCGCGAATTCGCGTTCTTTAATCGATGGCATAAATTTCAAGCACGCTCGCCAACGTATAGTCAAATCGTGCATTTTCTTCTCAGATTTGTGCATTCGCGTCTGTGGCAAAAGTAGAACGAAACCGAATTGAATCGCTTGAAAATCGTTCCAATTCCAGTGGAATTTTGTATTCTCTGCGTTAAAATGCTCTTCTTTCGATACGTTTCTGTCACAGATTCATCAAACACCTGGCTCTTCTTATCACGGACACGTTTTTTCACCGGTCGATTTCTCAGAGTCTTCCGTTTTGTTTTCGAGAAACTAGCACGCGGGGCTCTGGTTGCCCACGACCGGCGAATATGACTCGATACTCTCCGCAAAGTGTCGATGATTCATCGACATATGTAATACATGAGGCGACCGTTCGCGTTTCATCGTACAAATTTTATATTGCAGAATCTTCCTTTTAGCAGCTACTTCTGATAACCTTGAAAAAAATATTGGAAATAATCTCTTATGCACCTTTTCAATTTTTTAACTTGATTTAATAAAATTTCACCCCGGATTTTCAGAATTTCGTTTCTTTGACGTAGTTTAATAAAATTTTATTCGCATTTTCAAAATTTCATTTCTTTAACTTAATTTGATAAATTTCAAATTTTTAGAATTTCATCTCTTTCACATAATTTAATAAAATTTCACTTCAGATTTTCAAAATTTCATTTCTTTAACTTAACTTGATAAATTTCAAATTTTTAGAATTTCATCTCTTTCACATAATTTAATAAAATTTCACTTCAGATTTTCAAAATTTCATTTCTTCGACATAATTTAATAAAATTTCACTTCAGATTTTCAAAATTTCATTTCTTTCACATAATTTAATCAAATTTCACTTGAAATGTTCAAAATTTCATTCATAACATAATTAAATAAAATTTCATTTCACCGTTTATCTCCCTTTTCCTCTTCTATCGACATTACTCAACTAAAAAATTTCCCTGCAATTCTCCACCTACATATTTACACGCATACAACATTTCCAGATATACCGCGACACGTCCTTCACAGACTACACCCGTTTATCCACTTAAAATTTCAATTAACCTTTTCTCTACTTTTCGAATTTTATGTCACTTCGTGTCGTTTATATACTTGGATCACTCCTACATCTTGAGATTTCTCCCGAAACTATTCTCCTCGAATTTCAATCGTCTAAAAATACGTTTACACATAGAGGGGCAGTGGGTAATTACTTTTGAGATCGGTGTGACTCGCGCACATCGGAGTCGTCGATTCATGCGTTTCCTTGAAGAGAGCCGCGTGCGTCATCGGGACTCGCCGATTTCTCCGGTGAATCCTTGCAGCATCGTCGTTGACCCTGCGCCGTGTCAGTTTCGTAGGAGAAACCGGATAAAATAGGCTAATCGTCGGTATTTTCCCGGATGTAGAAGATTTTTACAGAACGTTCTAAAGCGTACGTTCGAACAGTAGAGTCGCGTAACATGTTTTTCTTAACAGTGTTCGAATCATTGTTAGTTTAAGAGAAATTCATTTTCTTTTTCACACCGAACAAGAATAATTTTGTTTCATTTGTGAATCTGTGAATAATCGTAGTGTGTTCAACGTGTTTTAAAATAGTAATTGTTTAAACGTATCTATTACTGTAATTAAATATTGTGCAAAACTTTGTAACTCGGTATTAACAATTATATTGTTTTCATGTGTTTGTGTTCGTGACGACAAGTGTTTTTAATTTTCTTTTTTTTTTAATTAAGAAGAGATTCTTGTTTTACTGAATATTCTCCCTTTCAAGATCTTTACAGGTGTTACGCAATGTGACGAAACACCTGTAGGTTGATGCAGGCGAAGATTCTAATATTTTCGACATTTCTGTGCGATAGTTTCTTCGGAATATTCGTGTTTCTTTGTATTGCAATAATCTATGTATTCAATTTGTTTCGCTTTTCAAGTACCTAGTCGTTTCTGCACTACAGTTCCTTTAATAAGGACTGTAACACACTAAATCAATCGAATGAAATTTTTTGCAAAATGCATATTCGTACACTTTAATGCGCAAAAGTGAAACATAGTTAACATAAATTACTAAAATTCACATATAAATAGATAAAATTTCTTTCATCGAAAATCATATCTTCGGCAGATTTCTTTTCAGTCTTATCCAATACGAGCGAAGAAAACGAAAAATCCAAGTTCGATGTAAATTAAAAAAAAAAACAATTTCGTACACTCTATGCAGTTGCAAGGATAAGAAAGAAAACACAAAGATCACAATAACGAAATTCATAGACACACATATTTCACACTGTGCTTCAAACCAGTATCTTCGCCAGATCTCTTCTTTTCGGTCTTATCCAATACGAGCGAAAAAAACTAAAAATCCAAATTCGATACAAATTGAAAAAAAATTCTGTGCAATTGCAAAGATAAGAAAGAAAGAACACAAAGATCGCACGATGAAATTCACAGACACTGATATTTCACACTGCGCTTAAAACCACTATCTTCGCCTGATCTCTTCTTTTCAGTCTTATCCAATACGAGCGAAAAAAACTAAAAATCCAAATTCGATACAAATTGAAAAAAAATTCTGTGCAATTGCAAAGATAAGAAAGAAAGAACACAAAGATCGCACGATGAAATTCTGTGTTTCACCGATCGTTAGATACTTGCGTCATAATTTCGTCGCACAAACTTCTCAATACAAATAGACAAGAACTGAGCAATTGAACGAGTTACTTTGGACAGTAAATAACACTTCCGAAGAAATCGCGTTCCCCGTGCTTTTCGAGAAACCGAGATTTCACCGAACCGGAGGATCCTCTTCTCCCGTATGAATACGCACGGCGTTCCACGTCGAATTACCGGTGTATTTCCCAAGTTGTGTCGTCACGGTCCAGGCAAACACTGTGCGTGAATGGAGCCGATGCTGAAGGCCCGATTGGCGGAGTACGGATTCCCGGAACCAAGAAGGAGACCGACCGGTCGGTTTCGGGGCGTGCATCGCCGACCGCTGAATCACGTTCAATCGGCCATCTTTACCTATTTTTTCTCTTCTCCTTCGTGTTCTTATTTCAGGGATCAGACCAGCCAGCCTGACCGTGTGCGATGTAACCTTTCGAAATTCGGTTGGCTAATGTGTGTATTTCTTTGCTCGTGCTTCTTTCGCGCAGTTCCTTTTTCCGCTTTTCCGGGAATCAAACGGACCAGTTGAATTTTTGCTTTTCTTCTTTTTCAGCTGGAAGAAAGTTTCGATAGAAAGTTGCCAAAGCTTTACGTGGATTTTAACGTAGCTTTTATTGTTTTTAATAATTTCGTTATATTTAATAAGTTTTAGTAATGTTTTACAGGGACGTTGGTTACGCGTGCTTATATCAGGTCGGTAAGAAAAATTCCTACCGTATTTTTCTGGAGAATATTTACCTGTTTATTCTTCGGTGTATTTATAATTAGTTGTCGTAAGAATACTAATTGGTGTCGCGTTAATACTACAACCGAATGAACTGTAGTGTTGTCGTAAATAGCAACTGTGAAAATTTAAACGGGAATTTTATAAAGATTTAGACACTTTTGTGAAGAATTTTGTAAAAATTTAAATAAAGACGTGTGTACAGTGCTTTTTAGTGGTGTCGATTTACAAAACGATGGAAAGTTTGCATAGACTTAATATTTGTAAATTACATTCCTTTTTAGGAAGTGGTATACTTGTGAACATGCCTCGATGTTCGCTTTACTGAGAAGTAATCTTGCGTCTTATTTTATTTTTTAGATTAGTTCCATTATTTGAGTGTCGAACAGTGGCCAATGCCGAACTATATAATAATTTAAAGAAAAATATTTTAACAGCGATGACCCAAAAAAAAAAAAAAAAAAAATAGGAAGAATTGTGGGATGAGAAGGTGCTTGCGATTGTTTTTCTCAAATTTAAAACATTTCCTTGGAAGTATCGATCTAAATTGTAAAATTCGACAGGAACTAATGGGATGATTTGATATACGATTTAAATCCTGTTTTTTATAATTACAATTGCATTCGCGTTGTAGCAACCAATGAAATTTATCGCAATTCGCAAGGCTTTTCTGCGGTCGACGAAGAAATCGTCGTTCTGGAGATATCTGCTTGCTAAAAGAGAAAAAATGAAATCTGTTTGTGTATGACTGATTGGTCGAAGTGAAAATTGTTGGAACTGTGTGGCGGGAAAATTTTGAAATTTGCGCATTTTCTGGAGATACACCAGCGATTTGTCATGCTACCGTACAATTTCGAAAATGGAAGAATCAACAATCTTCTATGGTGCAGTGTCGTTATTTTTTTTTTTTTTTTTTTTTTTACAGAGGTTTAATTCGAATAATCAGTCTGATGTAATACTCGTCTTCGTTACCGGTGATATCAATGAATAAATTAACTGTGTAACTGGTTTTTCTTTTCTTTTTTATCCGCTTCAACGCATTCTTGTACATTACACATATGTGAATAGATTACTCATTTATATGCGTAAGAATTTAGTCAGCCAGATGTAAGAAGGCCAAAACCTTCTGGCAAATTTAATCACACTCGTATTCTATATTCGTCTCGGTTTTTGTGCATATGGTTACTAATTTTCTTAGAAGAGCTGATCGCATTTTACTTATTCGCCACAAGCCACATGCGACAATTTCATTTTCATTTCTTCTATGAAATTATTTTTCTTACTGTATTCTTGAATATTCTTACATTTTCATTTTTCGTTACCTTGTTCATCGTGTTGCTTATTTTTTATTATACGATAACATGTACGCTTCATTTCTTGAAACGTTAACTTTGTAAAATATTTATTAGGATGAACGGAGTTGATTAAAAAAACATGTAAATTTATCTCGATTAAGAACAGCATCTGTTCAGACATAATTACTTGTAATGACAATGTTAATACAAAGATTTTAATTTGAAAATTAAATCACAGACGAGGTACGGAGTAGAGCTATTACTCGATGTATTTTTTTGTACACGTTACGCGAGCTCTGGAGTTCCCTTACCATTATCGTGTCGCTTCCTAAGTTACCGATTCAGCGTAGAATAAGATTGCAGCGTCGGTAGTGGTTGGAATTAGAACTAAATGTAAAAATGAAAAGAAAATAATGTAAAAACACAGACGAAGCATAGAATAGACCTGTCACCACAGACGAGATATTGAGTAGATTAATGATTTTATGGGACTTTTTGTCACACGATCTGTAATACCGACGTTGTCCAAAATTACTGATTTGAGGCACACTCTACGCTTAAGATGGGTCATTTTAAGAACTGTATTCCGCAAAATGATCGACATTGGTCGTTTTGTATATAAATACGTTGTTACTGCTTGTCAATACATTCTTGAATCCCGAAACGCAAATGTGTGTGACTGAATCCATTCTGATTCATCCTAAGACTCGAAATTTTGTTACCTTCATTACTTAAAGCATACAATAATTTTATTTTAGACTTTCAATATTATTTAACAATATTCAATGTTATTTAACAAGAAACACTAATTATTTTATAATTAAGGTACTTGAAAATAAGCCAGAAACTGTATTTTTAAAAATTAATTATAAGTAACAATTAGATATAATAGGGATGACGAGGATAGCACTAGAAGAATGAGTAAGACAAGGAAAGATATAGGGATAGACAAGGACAGAATATTTTCAAAAGTGTAACTAACGCCATCTCGTGTTTGGCTGCGCGAACTAACGACTCGTTACTCGGAACATAGAATGTAAACGGAGGTATTAAACAAAGATAGCACTAGTGTGCGAGAAAGATAGAGAGAAAACGTTTCCTATTGGTCCGCGGGTCGCCATGTTCCACCTTCCAGGCCCTAAGTAAAGTCGGTTAGGGAAAAATCATTAATAACTCATTGTTTACGATGAATTTGTGAAGTTTTAGTATTGAAGAATGAAGTGTGGACCTTCAGTAACTTTCTCATATAGCTTTTAATGTACTAGACTCTTTCAATAATTAGTTATTAGTAATTATAATACGGGATGTCGGAAACGATACTGCATATATTTACGGTTTTTCAATAATTTCATAGCTTTTTACTAAATTCTTATGCAAGTAACTACATGCGTTTGAAAGATAACTCCTTTAGCTACATTCTCGTATAATTTTTACTAACATATCTTTTGTGATTCGGTAGTTATTTAATATTCTTTGGGTGAGTATTCCACACGTCGCATTTAAGCGTAACACATTTCTGTTATTTCAGTAGATATGCGTGACAAATTATGCACTTTAAAACATGTAGAATGTAGAATAGACTTTTACTTATATTCTGCAATCAGTTTGGTAGCCGTAAGTGATGTGGTTCATTAGATATTAGCAATTCATCGTAACAGTTGACTATATTCGAATACGATGAATAGGGGACTCTCCCATATAATGTTTAATAACTCCTAAACTAATCCGAATATGTTAATAAAAATTTTATGAGAATATAGCTGAAGGAGTTACCTTTTAGATGCATCCAGTCAGTTGAACAAGAATTTAGTAAAAAGCTATGAAATTATTGAAAAACCGTAAATCGTTCCCGACATCCCGTACTATAATTATTAATAACTAATTATTGAAAGGGTCTAGTAAATCAAAATGTATGCGAGAAAGTTACTGAAGGTCCACACTTCATTCTTCAATACTAAAACTTCACAAATTCATCGTAAACAATGAGTTATTAATGATTTTTCCCTAACCGACTTTACTTAGGGCCTGGAAGGTGGAACATGGCGGCCCGCGGACCAATAGAAAACGTTTTCTCTCTATCCTTCTCGTACACTAGTGTTATCTTTGTCTAATACCTCCGTTTACATTCTGTGTTCCGAGTAACGAATCGTTAGTTCGCGCTGCCAAACACGAGATGGCGCTAGTTTCACTTTTGAAAATATTCTGTCCTTGTCTACACGTATAACTTTCCTTGTCTAACACGCATCCCTATTGCTATTCATCTATCCCTATTTCTTTCGTGATGTTTCGTGATGTTTTGTGATTTTCGTGATTTTTCCTGATTTTTAGAGAATGTGGGAAGTCTGAGAAGTGATTACCGGTTAAAAGGTTTTAAATCAAGTATATTGCAAAATGTTATCGCATTTGTGTCCAGTTAAATGGTTCATACGTATGGTCTGCGCAAAGCAGTTAGTAGTACACGGGACACAAAGAACACGAAATCAGCTGTGAACTGTCAAATTTTTATATTATTATAAACGTGTTAGCCTTTACAATTTGTTTTGCTTGAAATATTGCGGTAAGAGGTTTAATTATACAGGTTTTATCATTTATTTTGCATGAGAAAGATTTATTTAATTGTACAATGATTATGACAAAATCAAAAGTGAGGTTAGAAATTTTTATTTGCGAATAGAACCGCAATGCGCTGATTTAAAATACAAATAGAAACTTTTATGGATACAGAAAGAAAGTTATGCAAAATGTCTCCTGACCCTACTCAAGAACCTATTGAAGAAGAATTAAATGTTCCAAACCTGCCACTTGATGCTAGAGGAACAAATGAGTCAGATAGTGAAGATGATGATGTAGGAATGGCAGGATATGTACCCTTATCTCAAATTCCTGCAGACAGTGATCCCATGTTGTATGAAGATGAGGTACATTTCTTACTTGAAAATGTTTTACTAATATATGGTGAAAATTTACACTATAAAATTTCTTATTACTTTAGGATGATGAATGGATATCTAATGCAGGTGAACCTAGTCAAGCATTTCCAACTCCATCGTTAGATTCACAGCAGGTATGCATTTTTCTGTATTGAAAACAGTGTTATTGTACTTATTTATTTAATGATATATTATATTTTCTATAGGATTGTATGTCAGAAACAATAGAAGTTTGGTCATCTTCCTATAATCAATCAAACATTGATATGGATGCAGATAAAATAAATCAAGTGAAATCTATGATGGCCTCTTTTACTTTACCAACTACAGCAATTCCAGAGTGGGCAAAAGCTATATCAGAAGAGCAATGGAAGGAACAACTTATTGGGCGTATTAAAGAAATACAAAATAGGGAAAAATAAATTTAAGTATTTTAATTGATATTTTTACATAAAATTATGTATATAATTTGACATAAGTTAGACATATAATTCTTTTATTGTTTTTTAAGTTATAAATATTAACAGTTGATTGATAGAAGTAAAATTTCAAATTAAGCAAATTCAGTGTATACATTTAATTGTATACAGTAGACAAATCTGACATTATGTAAATGATGACAAATAAAATTATTTATTTTATCTTAATTATATTTTCTATCAAAGATTTTGTTATAAGTTTCATAGATGTTATCTGTTTAATGGACAGTGTTTTGTATCTTATCATTATTAATGCAGAATTTTTATTTGTTGTGATAAATGATTACATAAGTATGTGATACGATACTGTTCAAAATATGAAATCATGCTTCTCCACAGTCATACATTGCAAAGAACACACATGCATCATTGATGATTATCAAACAGAGATGTAATGACACTTATAGTTCGAGATCTGCACTGATAGCGACAGCTTTTGTCTGATTTAATTTCATTCGTAAAGTGGCAATATCATCTTCTATTCTTACTAATTTTCGGAATTTCTGGAAGATAAATTATATAAAATTGAACGTAAATTACATAATTTTGAAGTGGAAATTAAAAATCGTTTTTTAAATTATATACCTCAGAGGTAGTTCCGGATGTTGTGACCCAGCTATAAATCATATAGCCTGGAATACATAACATGGAGGAAAGGCCACAAAACCATCCTAAAACATGACTCCACCATGGGTACTCATATGTAAGATATTTTACGGGAACGAATTTGATTATGTTAAAAGTGAAAACGCCCTAAATTTAAACAATATACATACATTATTGTAGATTAGTAATTATATATCCCGTAATAAAGGTTTCATCTTACCACACAAATTGCAGGAGTAGTAAATGTCCAGCATATTTTCCACCAGCAACAAGGATAATAACCAATCATATCACGAATACCATCGTAGAAACGATTTACTCCGAATGCCCACGATACAGCGATACATTCAAAGAACATTAAAAATAGAAGGCAAAACCCGCTTACGGCATACGAATCTAAGAGTTGAAATACATACATTCCTCCCTGAAAATATTACAAAAATATACACATTTTCTCGGAGTTTATTCACGTGTAATGACAAAAATTAAATCTTATCAATGACTTACTTCGGTAACGCAAGAAAGGCCAACGAGATACGAGATAAAACATACAATTGCTATGAATATTTCTTTTCGTTTTCTGAGGAGGTGCGGCCACTCATCTACCGCGGCTGTTATGAAGCCTTCAACTGTACAAAACTATAAAACATAATAATCGATCATTTTCATTTTCGTATCGTACAAAATTTCTTAAATTACCTGACTGTCTAAGCCAATAAGAATAAGCATGAAAAAGAATAAGCAAGACCAAATTGACGATCCCGGTAATTCTAGAACTGCAGAAGGATAAACCAGGAAAGCTAATCCTGGACCTGAACGAAAAATTTACAAAAATAAAATATTAACAAAAAATAAATGCAGAAGATATTATTCTTTAATTGAACATCGAGTATCGTAATTACCGGAGGCTGCTACGTCCGCAACAGGTTTTTGTTGTTCATGAGCCATGAAACCAACCACAGAAAATATAACAATACCGCTAAGTATACTGGTACATGAATTCACTGTACACACGATAAGCGCATCTCTGAAACAAATACAAGTTTATAAATTATATATGAATTATCTATAGAAATTTTAACATGCTTAAATTACTCACTTATAAACGTTATTGTTGAATTTATTGTAACTTCCGAGTGCAACCAATGCACCTAAACCAAGTGCGTAAGAAAAAAATATTTGCGTCACCGCGTCTATCCATACCTGTGAATGATTTTTCAAACGTTCCTTAAATTATAGTTCAAAGAGTTAGAAAATTTCAAGAAACAAAAAGTATCGATACTTTAATACCTCAGGATCACTGAGTTTCGAAAGATTTGGCGTTGCATAATATTTCAAACCTTCTATAGCTCCTGGAAGTGTCAATCCTCTTACCAGCAAGACAGCTAACAACGCGTACGGAAATAACGACGTAAAATAAACAACCTACACGAAATTAACAATTAATAACAAACAACCTTTCTTCTTACATCATATTCATCTTTTTAAAAACTTACCTTTCCAGTCCATTTTACACCTTTCCAGATACAAAAGTAGCACATGACCCACACTATAGCCAGAGTACCCGCTAATTCCCATCTTATCGAGCCTACGTTTTCTATACCTTCAGAAATTTGAAGAGTACGCCTCCTGTTAAAAAGAAAACAATGCATCAAGTTTGGTTTTTAACGAGACAAAAATGTGTACAAACGTGTACAAAATACTTACTCCCAAAATTCTTTCACTGGATCCTTCAGTAAGGTGTGACTAAAATTACCAATCGGAGTAGAACATATCGTATCCTTGTCTTCCTCCCAACACAACGCTTCCAATCGTTCTGTGGGGGTGAGGCAGTAACACGTGTTCCAAGGATTACCACATGTTCTCCATGGTACATCTGCGCGCATGTTTCATTATGTAGGATGTTCGTATATACGAGAAAGTAAGAAAGAAAAAAAGAAAAGGACGAGGAAGAGAAAATTGTTTCGGTTAAAAGAGAAGGACAGTTTAATTATATCTTATTCCTAGACGATCCCGAGTCGAACTGCCGTCCGATCCGCGCGTCGCAGCCTAACCGATGCTGATGTTCGTTAAAACATACGCTCGGCGGCATGTAGCCTACAATTAATATTAAAAGAATTTCTGCTTATTGCGCGATCTTACTGATATTATTAGGTTGGCAACTAAGTTCGCGACCTTCACATTTTCTTCGACAAAATTATTCTATTAAATTTATACAAGTAATCATTTTTTGTTCAAATATTCCCCATTTGATTCCACGATCTTTCGCCATATTTCGGCCAATTTTTCAATTCCTCGACGATAGAAGTTGGTCATTCTTTGCTTCGAAATACGTGGACAGGTGCGTTTTCACGTTCTCAAATTTCGAAAAACGTTTTCCAGCCAAGTAATGCTGTAGCGACCTGAACAAGTGATAATCACTCGGAGCAGCGTCTGAGCTGTACGGTGGACGAATTAACCGTTCTCAGCCTAATTTTCTGTAGCGTTCGACGTGCAATAATCGCAGAATAATCCCTTTTCGTAAGAATTTTTTCTAATTTTCGCCTGGACACGATCAAGTTGGGACGAGTAGAATTCTGCGTCAATGGTACGATCATTTTCGACCAGCTCCCAATAAATAACACCCCTAATCCACCGCGCAAAACAGAAGGTCGCGAATTTAGTTTCCAACCTAATACGTGTGCCATTTTCATACCGATTCGTAAGGAAACCAGAAAGTAGAAAAATGCCCATGCTAGTATGATGATGTAGTATACATTCGTCCAACAGGAGAGCACACAAGTAGCGTATCCAATGCCTGTTTGTGAAAAAAATTCAAAGATTGTAAAACAGTATTTTAATTTATTCACTTTAAAGTAATTTTAATAAATTAATTTTAAAATAACACGTTCTGTTTAAACATCGCCCCTTATCCTTTCGAATTATATTCACTTACATTCTTAATATCTACATTTTTATCAGTTTTACATATTACGATTGATGCCTGCACTTATACGCACGCTTAATATTCGTTAATTACTTAAACTATGCATTTTTTATGATGTATTAAATGTGGATAATAATACAGAGAATTTGTGGGTCACACATATATGTGACGGTTGGTAGCGAACGTGTTAAATTAAATTTAAGGAAATTCCCAATGAACCTTTAAAAATCGGAGCTATCTTAAAAACGCCCAATCCACCTATAGTCATCATTTGCCCCAGTGACAACTCCATTAGGAACATTGGTATTCCGGCAAGTGCAAGAGCGATAAAATAAGGAACCATGAAAGCACCACCGCCATTTTTGTAACAGAGATAAGGAAATCGCCATAGGTTGCCTAATCCTATAGCCAATCCTACTACAGACAGAATGAACTCGATCTTGAAACAGATAAAAACAATCATACGTTAGAGATAATTAATTTTCAATCGTGATATTCTTTTTCTTTTGTTTTTGTATTTTATTAATCTTGTACATTTGTAATAATAGTATTTCGTATGATCACACCTTGCTGCTCCATGTTCCTCGATCCGGCAATCGTTTGGTCTCCTTAAAAGCGGTAGATTGCAAGCATTGAATCGCCTCGGAGCGGAACTCTTG
>NW_017100174.1:758116-764170 GCF_001263275.1 Habropoda laboriosa
TTCTTGGACAGGATTCACCGGCTTACGTGGCAGAGGACTTGTGGACCTGTCTACCTTAGACACTTTAGACGATCCACTCGAAGGCATTATTTTTTGGTCCCGAAATACAAAATCGTTCCAATTCACCTCATCCTATCAAAAGTTTTTGTTAAATCTGTAAAAATAAAAAAAGAAGTAAAGAAAAAACATTTATTTCTCTCTCTCTCTCTCTCTCTCTCTCTCTCGAAGAAGAAGAAGAAGAAGAAGAAGAAGAAGAAGCTGTAGAAAATGAAGTTTCTGTAAATTTGGTTCTTCGAACGAACAACCGAACGCTTTGGACTAGATCTTGGCTTTCATTTGAGAACAAAGAGTTTCCAATTCGTTGTAAAATCTTCACGATTTAGCGGAACATTGAACGTTAAATGAATCTATAATGAGCAATGAGTGAAAGATGACGCGATCATTTTTAAAGAACTTCGAATATTCAGCGGTCATCGTCGTTACGTGAGACACTTCTCCATAAGGGTCTTGATGATGATGGATGACGGACAACGAGCCACTTCCGGGAATCACGTTTGTCAAACGTTGTTCCCATCGGGCAACCTTGTCCCATTTTATATTAACCCTCCGTAGGCAATCTGGGTCTTTGACGACCCAAGTGAAATTTCACTCTTGTATTTCTTCGAAACGAATTTTTATTAGCAAAAGTTTCAAACATTTCCACTTGACGAACAATTGTACAATGTAGTAGAGACTTCGACGAATACTCCAGAATTTTTTCAGGTTCTTTCAAAGCCTACAACAGTAAAAAAATTAGACCGGAGTGCGAAGAAATCTTTTCTGGGTCATTAACGACACGAGCGAAATTTCACTCCTGTATTCCTTGGATTGTTGAGAAAAGTTCGAAACATTTCCACTTGACGAACAATTGTACAATATAGCAGAGACTTCGATGAATACTCCAGAATTTTTTCAGATTTTTTTAAAGCCTGGAACAGTAAAAAAATTAGACCGGAGTGCGAAGAAATCTTTTCTGGGTCATTAACGACTCGAGCGAAATTTCACTCCTGTATTTCTTCGATTGTTGAGAAAAGTTCGAAACATTTCCACTTGACGAACAATTGTACAATATAGTAGAGACTTCGATGAATGCTCCAGAATTTTTTCAGATTTTTTTTTTCAAAGCTTGAAACAGTGGAAAAGAAGTAAATTTCGACACGAACGACCCGGTTTGCCTACGAAGTGTGAGAAATTCTGGTTGCCTACGGGGGATTAATCGTCGATGAAAGAAACGATGTCATCGGAGATCGTCACGTGGAATAACGAAGAGACGATCGGCGAACGTCTCGGTACAATAAAATCGTGGCGATTTAAATTTCCAATTCGCCAAGTGGGAGGTAGAAAATTATTCATCCGTAATTCTGTCATGTTCCATCTTAAGTGCTTAATCTGCATTTGGTAAATTGTCATCATGGTAACAACGAAGGAAAAAAGAAAAAAGAAAAAAAAAGAGGGAACGAGAAGAAAAAGTTGGTAATACACGTCAGCGTGTATTTCCAAGTGTAAACAAACGATTGCAACGAGGATCATTAACGAATTCATGGGTGCAATGTCCTTTTAATGACACTATCCACCGGTATAAAACAATTTACAACTTCTACACTTCAATTGTGTAATAAGCTCAATTGTATACTGACTGACTTGAACCAACGAAGATAAATTAATCTTTAGGACATTTTCAGCCGATGTTACTATCATTTCCAACGATCACGTCAATATAAAGATAAAACAATAAACATTGTACAATTTTTGATAAATTATGGCGTATATCATTAATGTCTATATGTATGCATAAATATAAGGCGACGATCATTTTTATCCTAAACTTCGAATAAACAGATTAATATGTATATAAAACAAATGATAAATTCGTTGATTTTAATTAAAAAGAAAAAAGAGAAAAAGAATAGAAAATTAAATATTAATTCTTTTTTCGAAGAAATTAAAAAAAAAAGAAACGTACATTCTCGTTTTCTTCTAGCAAATTGACCGTTGTCAAAAATTCTCACCTTAACACGTTAAACGAGAAAGAAATAAGATAGAAAAAAAAATGGTTATTCGAAAGCGTTTTTTTTTTTTTAGTCGAGGAGTGGAATAACTTTTATCGTAGACATAACGTGACCACTGATTAAGTAGAATCTGACACTCTATTAACAGCCGTAATATCGCTGACGGAAAAGGATACTTTTCTTTCGCCAATACAATTGAAACAATGTACGTACGTGCACAATTTCACAGAGCAGACTTGAACGAGATTTCCACTGGACTGATAATATCGATAACAGCCGCGTAAACCGTCGTAGGTGAAAAGGATTTATAGAGTGTCTCGTGTGTTGGACCGCGTCGTTACGTTCAGAAATCGCGCTCACAAACGACGAGCGCTGAGATTTCTACTGCGCCCTACAGATCTACCCCACAATAGCGTTCAGTCCCCCAAGCACCAACACACCTATCGTTTCATTCAACAAATTAGTGCCACAGTGTCATTCTATATTTAGGTGCACTATGTGAATAGTGAGAGAGCCCCGAGTTCGCTAATAACTGATTGACCACACCGATGGCCGCGAATTGCTCCCTTCTTTGACGAGTACATTTAAAATACAGTGAACTACACTTGATCTTGACTTCGTAATAGTAGACATGTGCGGACGATTATGAAAGTAGCCTAAGATTATATATATTTTTGTTCGAAGATATTTCCATTTTCACTTTTATTACGTATTTAGACGGGGTTAATTGTTCGCAATGTTATCAAACAATGAAATTTGATAACTACGATTCAAATGTAGTTTCATATTTGTTGTAGCACAGATCGATGTAACGTATAATAAGTTTTCTAATTCTATTCTTTTAGACTTTTAGACATGAATCACTTTTATAAGAACCGAGAACATACATAGTACTTGTGAAAAATATGTTCGGAACCACTATTCTAATTATCCGAATACTCAATTTGTGTCGATAAATTTTAATAATAAATATTTCTATAAGTGACGAAGTTTTTCTTCATATCATGTTTTTTCGTTGAATTGTCTAGCTGTTCTAAACTTTTAGCTGAGGGTGTACACTATCAATTTGTTCGAAAGTAGGATACATTTGTATATTGATTTCGTTAATAAACAATTTATTGTAACTGTATTAAATTCGATTGAACAAATTTGTCTCTGCTAAGTATCAAAATATCCACAAATTATAATTTACAAAGAAAGGGCACAGAATGTACAACAGTTATAAAGTCGAAAAGAAACTAGAATAATCATTAGAATAATTAATTCTGGAAATGGATTATGGAACAATAATAACTGGAAATATTTTGTAAACTCACCCTTCTAGATAAATACTATAATTTCGTGGCCATAAAATTATTGTTTGCTTACTTCATTACGAAGGATAGCAAAAGATATTTTATTTTATTTTATTAACAATCATTTCATTAAAGCAGAAAAATTCATAAGCACATAATTATTTATCATTAATATAATATAGTCTTCAACAATTGAGAAATGGTCTTTTAAGTTTTATATTCAAACTACGAGTTGCTATAGTTTGTATCTCACGTGGCATGAACAGTTTCACTTCCGTTTCGCGTCAAAAGCCCTACTAAGCCCTACCAAACGACTACTGGAACGTAGTATCTTTACAGAATTATAAGATATATTATTGTGATTTAAAAATGGGTGGAATGGGTAAGATGTATGTAATAAAACGTGGTAAGTTATAATATCTGTATCCTTACTTTGAATAATTTAAATTTATCTGATTGCACATGTAATTTGTTGACATAAAATCAATTGTTATTATTGTTAGATGGACGCAAAGAAGATGTTCACTTTGATAAAATAACATCCAGAATTCAAAAATTATGTTACAATTTAGATATGGATTACGTGGATCCTGTAAGTTTACATATTATTAAATTATTCATTATTATACTTTAGTGACAATTAATTGTAACATTTATCATATTACATAAAGTAACAACTCTTTTTTTGCTATTTTCTTATTAAAAAAAGAAGGGTTTATTTTACCACTAACACTATAGAATAAAAGTAATTTCTAATATTAAAAGGAATAATTATATTTTCAAATTTCTATGTTTTATTTTAGTCTGCAATTACATTTCGTGTTATCGGTGGTATATACTCAGGTGTTACCACAGTTGAGTTAGATAATCTTGCAGCTGAAACTGCAGCAAGTATGACTACCAAACATCCAGATTATGCTGTATTAGCAGCAAGAATTGCAATCTCCAATCTTCACAAAGAAACGAAGAAAACCTTTAGTGGTATGATATTAGATACATTTAACACATGTTCTTTTACTGTAAACTAATTTAATGTTTTACTTTCATTTTAATTGTTTCATTTCATTTATAGAAGTGATGCATGATTTGTATCGTGTAAAAGAGAATTTTTCAAATCAATCAATACCTGTTATTAGTGAGGAATATTACAGTATCATTAAAAAGAATGCAAATAGGTTAAATTCTGCAATAATTTATGATAGAGATTTCAGTTACAATTATTTTGGTTTCAAAACACTTGAAAGAAGCTATTTATTAAAGATATATGGAAAAGTTGTTGAGAGGCCACAGCACATGTTAATGAGAGTTGCAGTTGCTATCCATGGTGATGATATTGACAGAGCTATAGAAACATATAATTTCTTATCAGAACGTTATTTTACACATGCTTCACCAACTCTTTTTGCTGCATGTACTAAGCAACAGCAAATGTCTAGGTATATTTTCTGAAATCATACTTATACTTTATCCCTTTTCTGAATAGCAAACTTATTTTTTATCTCTTATCTTATTTTTTGCAGTTGTTTTCTACTAACAATGAGTTCAGATAGCATTGAAGGAATTTATGATACATTAAAGAGATGTGCACTAATTAGCAAATCTGCTGGTGGTATTGGACTTAACATACATTGTATTCGAGCAAAAGGTACACCAATAGGTGGTACATTTGGTGTATCTAATGGTTTAGTTCCAATGATTAGAGTATATAATAATACTGCTCGATATGTTGATCAAGGAGGGAATAAAAGACCAGGAGCATTTGCCCTATATTTAGAACCATGGCATGCAGACATTTTTGAATTTTTGGACCTTAAAAAAAATACTGGTAAACTACTGGTTAGTTACTTTCATTTTTAATACTTTTTATATTTTTTATTATTTAATCATGAATAACAGGTAAAGAAGAAAATAGAGCAAGAGAATTATTCTATGCTTTATGGATTCCTGATCTTTTTATGAAACGAGTTTTGGAAAATGGTATTTGGACTTTAATGTGCCCACACGAATCTCCTGGTTTAGATGATGTTTGGGGTGATGAATTTGAAGCACTTTACACAAGGTAAATTACATTATACAGTAGTACCGCGTTTGTTGGCGTGGATTTTACCTTGTTAGCTAACCGCTACTATCCTCACCAGTTCTTGGAATTGGCTGCATAAAGTGAGCCTCTGATACTACGTATTTAAAATAAACAACGACTCAGGATTTTCTAGAACTTTACTTCCCTTGATAGCTGGTCAGATATTATCCCGGTCAGCTAACGCGATGCTACCACAAATAATAAAATGTGCTAAAAGGGTTAAATATCTTTTATACATTTGTAATATACTTTATTAGGTATGAAAACGAAAAAAGATATAAACGTCAAGTTCAAGCCAGAGACTTGTGGACAGCTATTCTTATGGCCCAAGTTGAAACAGGAACTCCTTACATGCTTTATAAAGATCACTGCAATCGTAAATCAAATCATCAAAATATAGGAACAATCAAGTGTAGCAATTTATGCACAGAAATTGTACAGTACTCCAGTCCAGATGAAATTGCTGTATGCAATTTGGCTTCAATTGCTGTGAATATGTTTGTAAATCCTGCTAATAAAACTTTTGATTTTGAAAAACTTCGAAAGGTGACGAAAATTGTCACCTATAATTTGGATAAAATTATTGATGTCAATTATTATCCAGTTCCAGAAGCAAAAAAATCCAACTTCA
>NW_017100174.1:764190-770599 GCF_001263275.1 Habropoda laboriosa
AAATATTTATACATTTGCAGAACTTATAAATGTTTATTGTATATATTTTAGGTATTGGAATTCAAGGTCTCGCAGATGCTTTCCTCTTAATGCGATATCCGTTTGAAAGTGAAAAAGCACAGATACTTAATATCCAAATATTTGAAACGCTATATTATAGTGCTTTAGAAGCCAGTTGTGAAATTGCTGAAGAGAAAGGTCCATACGAAACGTATAAAGGTAGTCCAGTTAGCAAAGGAGTAAGTAAATTGCATATGCATTCAATATTTCATTTTTACCAATATATCAATTCTGTTAATGTACTTTCAGATTTTACAATACGATATGTGGAATGTTACACCAACTGATTTATGGGATTGGGCTGCTTTAAAGGAAAAAATTGCTAAACATGGAGTTAGAAATTCTTTGTTAATTGCACCTATGCCAACAGCATCTACTGCGCAAATTTTAGGAAATAATGAGTCCATAGAACCCTATACTAATAATATTTATACAAGAAGAGTTTTGTCTGGAGAGTTTCAAGTTGTTAATCCTCATTTGTTACGGGATCTTACTGAAAGAGATCTTTGGGATCAGGACATGAAAAATGAAATTATAGCAAATAACGGTTCTATTCAGGTTGGTGCTTCATGCATCTTTAGTGCATATGGTTATCGTGATATATTTACATCAGAAAAAACTATATTACATTAAATTACTTTGTTTTGTAGAATATTGAACGTATACCGAATGATTTAAAAATGCTTTATAAAACAGTTTGGGAAATATCACAAAAAATAATCTTAAAGATGGCAGCCGATCGTGGTGCCTTTATAGATCAATCGCAGTCATTAAATGTTCATATGGCTAAACCAACAACAGAAAAACTAACTTCAATGCATTTTTACGGATGGCAAATGGTGCGTGATTATATCTTATTTTTTCCATCATAGTTTTAATTCAACAATTTTATTAAATTATTAAAAAATGCTTCATCGTTTGCAGGGTTTGAAAACTGGTATGTATTACTTGAGAACAAAACCAGCAGCAAATGCTCTTCAATTTACGGTCGATAAATTAAAATTACGAAATACAAGCACTAATATGGCTAATCAATCTCTACATGCTGAAAGCGAAAGTGATGAAGAATGTAATACTACCCCGAAAAACAAATTGTTACGAAATAAAACTAACATAGATATAGAAACTGTTCTTGCATGTTCTCGAGAAAATGGAGATGCATGCATGGCTTGTGGATCATAGATATAAGTATTTACAGTAGTATATGTTAAATTACGATTTTTATTTAGAAATATAAGTTTAAAGTTTTTTTTTTATTTTTAAAAAAAAAATAATTTATGCTAAATTTCAAGAAAATCAAAATGTAAGAATTATAATTTAAAGTTTCGCGCGAAACAAAATAGTCAACTAAATATAAATAAATGTTGATCACTGTTGTGTTCTTTGTATACTATAGTCAAGTGTTCAGGAACGGCGTCACTACGGTAGTCAAGTGAAATGTCAAAATTACAAGCGTGTGGACGTACATAGTCGTGAATCAGTTAGCTGTCGAGTAAATTTCGTTAAACATTCCGGGTGAATATATTCATTTTGGACTCATTTGTGAGTGATTCGGCATTGTGCCGATTAACTATGTAATGATTTTATTTTTTGATCAAGAAAAAATAAGGAAACGTTAATAAAAGAGGTCTCTCCTGTAACGAATCTGGGCAGTGATGCCCAGCTGATGCGTTTTAACATATTTGACAGTCGAAATTGCGTAATTGTTGTCAGTATTTTCTTATGAGACTTTTTACGCAATTGCCGTATAGGATGGCGGATTTGGATGACTTATTTCGTTTAGATCAATACGTAGGTCCAGAGTCTCTTGCAGAACGGTGTTTCCAAGTGATCTGTAAAAATTTAGACATCATCTCGGTAAAGGATAAGCGTGGCTATCGAAATCTTTTGGAAGGGATAGTTTGCCCAAGCGAAATATGCGATAAACTTATTGAATATGTTCTACATATGATTCGAAATGATTCGAATGAAGATCATGATTGGTTCTTTACTATTTTCAAAAATGTGTGGGTAACCAAACTTAAGCACGTCAAAGTTGTGGGATCCAATATGACTGACCAGTCTGTACAGATCCTTACTAATCATAAGCTTGTGAAATTAGAACTTACAGACTGTCCTAATTTAACAGAACAATCTGTTGAATATATAAATGCAAATGCAGAAAATTTGCATACTTTAGTATGCCATGGAACTTCTAAGCATATCATTCTGGCAAAACTTACAGGTAAGAGCATGTTATCGTTTATTTTTCAATTCAGTCGTTAAGTATATTGGAATTTTAATATAAATCTTTCCTAAAGTATGTAACAGTCACTTATAGAATAACTACAGTTTGTACCTTTTTTTATTATAATTTATTGTGAACTAAAATTATATATTATTTTGGAAAAGGAAATAAATGTTATGCTGTAGTTCTATTGCAATGAGACTATTTACAAAATTGACAAATAACAAATAATAAATAACAAAGAATATTATCATTAAATAAAGGTATAATTATTTTTATTTACTTTACAATGTGAAGAAAATGTTTAAAGTTGTGTCATTTACATTAATTCTGATATTCAAAACTTTAACAATTATTAACTTAATTTAACATAATAAGTTTATTTATAAATGTAAAAGATTAATATACATGTTTTTTCTAATTATTAGCATACCAAGAACGAGGATATCTTTTTAAAATACCAAACTTAAGGACTTTGGCTTTAGAACATGTTAGAATTCCTGCTCCAGAATATGGCATTCTCTTGTCTGGATTAACAAATTTAACAAGTTTGGACTTATCCAATAGTTTTGATGTGGGCAGTTTTGACTTTTTTTACTTAGTTCCAAATTTGATATCTTTAGTTTTATATAATGTCAAGATTAGTAATCAAGCACAAGCTTTTGTTAGCAATATTTGTCATTTAAAAAATTTAAGGTAATTGTTTATTTTTTATTTATAATAGAGTAAAATATCTTTAATGTCTTTAACTTTATATTCTTACAATTAGGCATTTGGACATTTCCCAAATCAATCCTCAGAATGGAGTATTTGCAAATCCTAATACAATCTTATCTAATATAGTGAATGGTTTGCCACAACTAACTTCTTTGGATATTAGTGGTACAAATTTAGCAGGAAAAGAAATAGTGAACCGTCCCATACAAACAGTTGAAGAGTACTATTCTGACATATGTAATAATAATCTCTGTGATATACCAGGTCTTACTTCAAGAGTACATAGACCTTTACAATTTTTAGGACTCTATGGGGCAAATGATGCCCCTTGTAGACGATGCAATATTCCAGCAAAATTGGTAAGCAATGAAAAAGTATTCTATAACATATAAAAGCATTGTGTTATTTATTTTTCATTTTCTAATTATACTGTGTTGAAATATCAGATTGCAGGGAATGCAAATGAAGGTCAAATATTAGTTGCAGCCCATGTGTATATGAATAATAAAGAAGACTTAATGCAAAAAGTAATAAATGATCTGTATCATATGTACAGATATGAAAATTGTCATAGAACAGATCAAGCTCTTTGTGCAGTATTGGAAGCAATGGAGAAATATCCTACTCAGAAAGATATACAAACATTTGGAAGGTAATCGATTATAAATGACATAACAATTTACATATTGTGAAGCACATCATATATTTCAAGAAATTTAATATAATATGTATTTTACATACAGTGCAGCACTATTTTATATTGTAAAAATGAAAGAAAAAGGTGAATTAGAAGCAAGATTGAAAAAGAGAATTGTTCGTACATTACTTGTTGGAATGAGCATTCATAAAAATGAAGAAACTATGATGCGCCATGCTTGTTTAACATTGTACCAATTCCAATTACCACGTGATGTAGTATGTATCATATTTATTTACATTAATATCTTTGCTTGTATTATAAGGTGTATCTTCAAAGTTGAAAATGTTTTCCATTGTTATTTATGTTTTATTAGATGTCACACTATGAAACATTGGTAAAAATACTTTTACATTTACTTAAATATGCAGAACAACAAAGTTATATCCAACGTATTGGAGTTTTTCTTTTAAATACCTTGGCATGTCAAGTGACAGGTAGAGAGAAACGTTTATTGGGCAGTCTAGGTTGTATAAAGATCATGCTTGAACTAATAAGATATAGAGTTGAATCTAAAAGATACGACGATGTTATAGAAGTAGCATGGTCAACTATGTGGAACGTAACCGATGAAACTCCTATAAATTGTCAACGATTTTTTGAAGAAAATGGCATGGTGCTATTCTTTGTATGTGCGATGGTATGTGTTGTTAGGGTCATTTAATTTACTCATAAAAAACTTATAAAAATTCTATATTTATACACAAAATTTATTTTTTAGCAATATCCTAATAAGGAAGAATTATTAAAAAATATGATGGGATTACTTGGTAATGTGGCTGAAGTACAAAGTCTTAGAGTGCATCTAATGCAACAATCATACATGATGGTTTTTGCAAATATATTACGCACTGTCAGAGAAAGCATGGAGGTATTTCATAGTTATGTTAGGGCATGTGCATGACAGCTACATATCTTCAAAAATATTTCATAATGTTAAAAGATATTGACAGGCAAATTTGAACTACATTGAGAGGCAAATATGTCCATTTCTTTGTGATAATTTCAATATTACAAATATTTTTGATAATATTTAATTGTCGCATTTTACTTGCCCTATCTTTGTATATTGATAAGTATACTCAGTAATTACATTTCTACAATATTTAAGACATTCCTTTTACTATTAGGTGCCTTATAATGCTGTCGGTATATTAGCTCACACAGCATCCGATGGTGTGGAAGCATGGACAATTAAAAAACCTAGTCGGGATGTAGTACTTGAACTCATGGTTGAAGCTATTGAACGATGGGATATATCTTCAGAACGTAATATCAATTATCGCTCATTTTTACCGTTATTACGTTTGGTGGATATCTATCACACACCACAGTGTCAGCATTGGGCAGTTTGGGCTCTTGCTAATCTCACAAGTGTTTATCGTAAGTTTTATTAAATTTGATTCTATTTCAGATATAGTAATTTTTTCATGCTATATGTTCTTACATAACAAAATTTCTAAAAGCATTAATTTGAATAAAAATATATGTAACATCAACAAATTTTAATAAAACTATGATTATTTCCTTGACAGCTCGTAAATATTGCATGTTAGTTATACGAGAAGGAGGCCTTGAGAAGTTAAATACTTTAATCTCAGATTCCAGACCATATGAGCGCATAAAAGAGCTTGCTCATATTGTGATTGAAAATTGTTTTCATTATTGTAATAACACCAATGACTTGAATGTTCATTCACCTTTAGATGAAGACTATACATATAATTCTGATGGTTGAAAAACGACTTTCATTATTACAATTCAAACATAACACCATCAAAAGTAGAATGTTTTGCGTCTGTAATAAAAATTCTTCAAAACAAAAGAGTGTGAGTAAGATTATAACAACATGCTAAGGTACTGATGTATGTTTGTTTGCCAAATTGTAAATTTAACATTGAATGCTCAAACAATCTTACTCGCACTTTCATTATACAAACACTTCATTGCATATTTTATTTATTACATGTTATGGAATATTTCTCGATTATGCGTGAAAATATATTAATATATTAATGATATTAACGAAAAGATATTAATTAGCTGATACAAAATATTTTTGATGTTCATAATCAATCTTTACAAACAATATTCAAATTCAAACACATCTTTGGTTTATGTAAATAGCCACGCTGTATTATAAACGAGAACAAATTAGAAGTAGACTGAAGTTATATTTCTCTGTTCAGATAATAACAACGGATTAAGGTTTGACGTTTTAAACTTATATTAAGTTTCTTACATATGTGTGAATTCTTTGTAGATATTTGTATCATAAATAACTTTTTCAGTTGCCATTAAATTTTATTCGGTTGAAGAGATTTTAAATAAAGAAGTACATTGGACTATTATGTAAATAGAATTAAAATAAAATAAGATGAGTTAAGTTTACGAATTTGTACATCTCTATTATTAAAATTAAAATTCTTTGAAATAATGATGCTGTTGTCAAATAAAATTAAGCCCTAAAGCAAACATAATAACTTAAACTAAATTTGTAGATTTTAATTATTGATTTAAATAACTTTGGCAAGAAATCTGCGTGAATTACTATCTAAATGATTGTTACTGTAATCGTTATGTAATAATTATGTACACGTGTAATAAATTGCAAAAATTCTTGATCTGTTTAATGTATAACATGAAATCATATAACATTGATCCATACTTTCTATTTCTTTACACCTTATAACCCTCGTTATCTTTAT
>NW_017100174.1:770728-771267 GCF_001263275.1 Habropoda laboriosa
TTTTTAATGATGTATCTGCAGAATTTGATAAGGTAAATTTTTGAGTGTTATGTTAACCAATTCAATTTTTAAAGTGATAATCGCTTCGAGATATATACTATAGTGCGATTAATTATGTTGTATACTGAATAAAAAATTAATTTTTTTCAAAATACTAAAATTGTATTAAATAAAATAGTTTTATTGATAATTATAAATATAATGTTTATAAGTTATACTTAATAAATAAATTGTAGAACATTACGAAAGCATGGATCGAGTCAAGATGGTGTTAACTTCCGGTTCTGTTCCTTCATTCCCAGCGATCGTTAGAATTTGGAAGAAGAGTGACGCCACAGCCCAGGGGGAAGACGACATTTTACCTGAATCGCGCGTCCACGGCATGTCTGAGGAATTTCGTGCCAAATACTTAAATTTCATCATAGAAATTTTACGTGCTAACATCTCGTAAAGAAAAATTCGCGTTCTTTGATAAGGTGAGTTTTATTTTTGTAACATAAATACATTTTTCTTGATAAATGATGATTCTGAAATTCTCA
>NW_017100174.1:771443-772055 GCF_001263275.1 Habropoda laboriosa
TGCGAGTAATTAGTAAATATAATATATATCTCATTTATGATAATTTTATTTAGCAAAAATTACATTTTACAGTTCAGTTATGTTATTGATTTAAATATTTATGCATCGTACAGAAAAAATTTAACACTGTTTTAAAGATTTAAATAGAAGATCTAGACTTCATTTCTATATATTATTGTTATATATTATTGTTGTTTCTACATGCAAGAAAATATATTGCATATATATGTTTTACTTCTATTGAAAGATTTTTTAAATATTTAATCAGTATGAAATATATGTATAAGAACTAAAATAAGAACATGTTCTTGAATTGTATGTGGTAAATCTTATTATAAAAACTATTTCCCATAGCATTGTTTAATATATCATATTTGTACAATGAATAAGTGCAATTAGACATTTATTAAAAGTTGAAATACACATAAATTAAATGATGAATTTCAATATTTTAACGCAATGCATAAACATTCCTGTTCTGTCTATAGACCTTTGACACCATATCTGACATCTATAACCCATCTATAAGTCGTAATTATGAGTTATAGCTACAATAAATGCAGGTTGGTAATAAATTGTATACTTACATATAAATTTAAATCCATTTGGATT
>NW_017100174.1:772161-785235 GCF_001263275.1 Habropoda laboriosa
CAAAAATGAATAACACTCAATTAAAATAGAAAATGTTCAATATCAATTTTATTTATTTATTTATTTCAATATTTCAAAAATATCTTGAATCTTTTTGTAGCTCTAGTATGAGTTCACGGGGACGTGGATTTAGTTCCCGTGGAGGCAGTTCTTATAGAGGAAGAGGAGGTGGTAGTGGAAATGAATGGAACAGTGGCTCAACAGGAGGAAATATGTCTAGTAGAGGAGGTTATTCTTCATCTAGAGGTGGCAGATTTAAATATTCAACTACCAGTTATGATTCTCGTTCAAAGTATAATTCTGGTTAGTTAAAATTGTGTTTTTGTTATATAGTTTGTACAAGTTTATATTATATAAATGTACACAAACACTTTGTTTATAATTAATATTTATATTGCAAGTAGTATTAAAAAATACTTATATTTATAATAGGAGGATCTGAAAGATATTCTAGCAGAGGTGGAAGAGGTGAACACTCAAATAGTTACAAAAGACCAAGGGTAAATATATAAATAAACAAATTATAAAGTAATTATGTATAGAAAAATTGACATTAATACTTGGAACATCTATTGTATTGTTTAGGATTCTTATTCTGGAAGAGATGAACATCGGTCATCGAGTGATTCAACCCGTAAAAGGATAAGAAGTGATTCTTATCAGGTATGTATTTTGTAGATATAAGTGTAGTCATACTTTTATTGTAAGATACTTTAAATAAGCATTAGTCTATTTTGTTTCAATCTCCTGCCATGCTGTGGTCAAGAATCATTTTTTCATCTTGAAAGCCCTGCTTTACAAAAAGTTTTTAAATTTTTAAATTATGTAGCATAAACAAACGATGGTCCTGAAAGATTTTCATTGATAAAATTTAAGCATGAAATTCAAAATATTTTGCATTCCATGTGAAAAAGATTTTCAGGACACTCGTCTAAACATTTACATTAAAAACAAAAAAAATAGTAGGCAAGGCATTCATAAGTCGTCATACTTTCCTTTCAAGCGACGAGCCAACGGCTACTTGAACACCCATTCTTTTTGCGTTGGGACACTACTGGTGGAACACTGCGAAAACATCACATAATTAAAAGATGAAATACACCTAGATGGTACTTAATTATTGCCTGCACACAGTTGCATTAAATGTTGAGAACAACCTGAAAAGTATCAGAACGAACAGATGAATAGATATATAGAAATACGAATTTTAAAATACCAACATTACATCAGTATTGTTCTCTATATAAAACAATATACATGCAACTGAGCCAGTTTCCTGCACAATGCAGATCTGTTATTGAAATGTTGAAAGCATCCCTGCATTGCCGCACCGCAAAAATTTCTAACAAATACTGCTCTATACAATTTTCTAAATTACATCAGTTAAAACCGTTTATTGGGATACTGAAATAAATTATCAATAACGTCAAAGTAATCATAGACCTTTCCAATGTAAAGGACATACATCTTATGCTATGTTTAATTGAAAATGACTGAGAAAGATCAACCTTTTTTAAATGTATAACTACCTTGTATCTACAGATTGAAGCTAGAATATGTGTTGGAAAGCTTTACAAAAGCAATGAAAGTACACAAAATATATTTTTCACATATTTTCTCCTTAAAGAAAGTGTACAAAGATGTAAACATTAGAACTACAATTTTATTAGTTTTATTTGGTTTTCTGGTCCATATAAGCGTGCGTGAGACGTTGAATATCATACGAAAGAGTGCTTTACAAATAAGAATACGTTAAAAACACATCTATCTTTATGCTATTAAAATTGGAAAGGTCTATCAGCAATTAATCCAGAATCATGCAGAATTTAATTCATTTGATACTTCAAGCAAACGAATGCTGATCAGATCTACTATTCAGAGATCGTACCTATGAAATGAAATGACAAGAGTGCTATTATGTTTTTCGAAAAGTAAAGATTGTTTTTAATATAATAAATCAAAAAAGCGGTATGCAAAGTTACATTATATTTGAAATACGAAAGATACAATATAATTTAGGTGCTTTTCAAGCTTAGGCAAGGTAAAATCTATAATTTTGGTGATCCAACGGGAATGGGTGTAGTGACCGTAACAGTACAAGGTTGGATGATTTTGTACTAAACGATTGGCACTATAATGAGTGATAAATGAGGGAGTGCAAAAGAATCGACTTGGAATGGAATTAGAAAAAAAAATAAAATGTATGGAGAATATGTGATAGGAGGGAACAAAGGGGAGGAATGTATATAGAGTAAAAGAGAGAAGGGCAGGAAAAGAGAAAGATACAATGGGAAGGAGCACAATTGAATTTGATTTGGCAGGGTGGAGGTAGCGGTAGCGGCTCTCAGAGGTATTCTTCGTCGTATGGTGGTTCATCTGCATCAGCTCCTTATGACGATAATAAGGGATCGTCATCCTCGGCCGTGTATGAGGACAAGAGACAGAGCGAACGTGCTTCGTCATACCACCGCTCAGAGGACCGTCATTCAGCATCACGGAGCTATGCACCTCCACCACCCCCTCGAATTAGTGAAATGGCACCTCCAACTCAGAGATATACCTCGAGCCGAGGGCGAATATCGCATCAAAGCTCAAACTACAGAGGTCGCATTTCAACTCGCGGCAGCGGTAGAGGGGGTGGATTCCATCGCATGAGCTCTCGATCGGACGTCGTCATGGCTCGCAAGCGTACTCTACACTCGCTCGACTATCGACGCAAGCTGCTAGGATCGCGATCGCGAGACTACATCCAGCGTGTGCGCATGACCACAACCAAATTGCGCAGGAGGTAATTAATTAATAAATCACTTACCAACCGCAATACCGTCCTAGTAGCCTGCTTGCTTATTTGTCAGTAAATGAGCTGACTATATCTGACTATAATGACCTGAGAGTCAAGACGATGATAGATATATAAATGGTAAAAGAAAACAAAAAATGACACAAATGATCGCACGAAACCAATATTCTACTGCCGAGAGGCAAACTTTTCGCAGGGTTCTAATATATAATAATAATAATAAAAAAAAAAAAAAAGGGAATTGATTCTGATATGCATAAATACAATGCGTATATATCATCAAAATACAATGTAATTACTTTTGATATGAGAACTACTATAATACTTGTACTTTACGAGATCATTATTTATCGTTCTTACACATAGCGGTGATTAAAACCAGTATAAGAACGTTGTTTCTTACATGTATTTTAAAACGCGAAAATGCGGAGACATATATAAGAGCACAATGCAGAGCAAAAAGGCTGAATAGTTAAGACCTTTATTGCAATACGAAATGCATTCATTATGGGGGATAAAAGAAAAACAAATACTATCGCGATATATTTGCTGTATATCAACTATAAGAAAACAAAATTTCGATTGATGATATAATGAAAGACAAAGGAACCAGAACAAGACGAAGGGAAATAATGTAAGTCAAAACAAAATTGCTGTGTCGTTAGTAGCGGTACTACTAGGCTATCCGGAAGTAAAAAGGAGTCAGGATCAGGAACCAGCATGAAGGACAAGGATAGAGAGATGACCAAAGCTATTAACGCTGAATTTTCCGATGACGATGAAGAGGATGATGATAACAAAAGTAATTGGGATGATGATGAAAAGGTAACTCCATACGGCTGCTAATATTTCCTCCTATTGTCTATATGCATATTGTGTGCTACTAATGGCAATACTTACTATATAACATTTACCGGCATTAATTCAGCCACATGAACGCGATGATGAAGAAGAAGAGGAAGAAGAAGAGAAAAAGAAAAAAGATGAAAAGAGAAAGAAAGAAAAACAAGATCGGGAAAGACAAAATACCGAAGATGAAGAAGAAAAAGAAGATGAAGTAAAAGAGGATGAAGATGATCGAAAGCATGAGGTAAGACCAATTACAATATATATTGTTATTGCAATTCTTATCTTTGTGTTACCATGAATGTTTGTGATGCGTACATTTTTAGGACGATGAAGACGATGGGGATGATGAAGAAAGAGATGAAAATGATAAAACAGATCATGGTAGAACTACTGGTTCAGAAGAATTACCCAGTAGAAGAGATGGAAGGAAATTTATTAAATTAACCTGTCCACATTGTACTCATCGTAGCGTTACTTTCAAAGAGTATTCCTTGCATTTGTATTCGGGTCGTCACAGTGCAGCCATGAGACGAATTGCATCACGTCACAAAGCAACTTTGACCCGCATGCGTGTACTGCAACGACAAGAACAACGACGTGTTGAGGCCCGTGATGCTGCACGTGGCACTTTACCTTCTCGAACCATGTTCTGTCCGATCTGTAAACTTAATTACCGTTCTCTTAAAGCTGTACATCAACTATCAGATTCCCATCGTCAAATGAAGCGATTCCTCGCACCATTTTGCCGTACTTGTCGCATTCCATTCCGATCACCAATGCTCTTTGAAACTCATATGTGTTCTTTGGATCATATTAAGGTACTATTTCTATTACGATGTTAAACCGTTTCTAACGCTTTTAATATATTTTATACTTACGTATATCTTTCAGAGGAAAAGCGCGTTGAAAGAAAGAATGAATGCTGGCAATGGTGAAGCAGAAGCAGATTCAAGTGGACCCGAAGAAGATGACAAGGAAGTTAATCTCGATAATTTTATGACTTTAGATTCTGTAGGTGATGTTGACGGTACGTAATTAAATTTCACCATTTTTCTTTCTCACGAAAATATCAATTTTCATAAGAATTACCATATAAATGTAACTTATAGCAGAAGATGAAGAGTCTCCCGAGAAGAAGAAAGAGAAACCAGAAAGTGAAGGTACAAACGACACAGAAAAGAAACCTAAAAGTAAACAAATGATTAAAGTTGGAGCAGAATACATAAAACGTGTCGAAGTTCAATTCTGTGAACTATGTAAGATATATCTTCCGCGTAGTGAAAACAGCGAAAGGGCGATAGCACTTCATTGTTCGACCAGAAGTCATCTTAAACGGTATGTAACGACGAAGCAATATTATGCAAGAAGAAAGCAATATTATGTGTGTTAACATAAATTTAATGTATCATATAGATATGTGCGCGATAATGATGATAAAGCATTGCGAAGACAAGCAGAAAGGATACATCTGCAATCATCGTCATCTACCAATACTACTTCTACACCAAATGCTGTAAATAGTACAGAAAATGCTAAATCTCCAACTAATTCCGAACCACCGTCTGCAAATAACACATTACCAGTAACCACGAGTGATGGCACTACTACCATTGAATCCAGCAAAGTAAATGAACAAAAAGGACCTGTTGAGCCCGAGAAAAGTATGAAAGATAATAAAAATGGACAAGCGGAAGAAGAAGATGATGATGATTACCCAGGCGATAATGGCGATAAGTTGTGGGATGATGTTGATAAAGATTTGGGCGATATTTTAAGAGAAACAGAGGCAGGGGGTAAATCTAGCGACGATGAAGATTCTCGTTATGATCGTTTCCGTAATTCAGATAAGAAACAACAACATTCTTCTGGCAAGGAAAAAGAAAGGGACAGTGAGAAAAGTGAAACAGATGAGAAAGAAAATATAAAAAAGCAAGAGCTGAAAGTAAAAATTGAAAAGATAGATATGTAAAGTCCAAGAATTATTAGTACGTTTCAATCATATCCTAATGTGATTTTATTGTTTTTCTATAAATATACGTAAAACTTTACGAACCATAGAGAACATACGACCTAGCTTTCGTATTTATTTTACGAAGTTAAATAATTATTTTCAATCAAGTTCATAGAAACATATGCACAATACTATATTTTTTTCTTTGCGTGTTGTAAAAGTGTAAAAAACGTGTGATTTAAACAATATTAATTTCATAAAGTTACGAGTACATAAACTCGATTTAGATTTTTTATTTTACTCGATATTGGACATGTTTGAAATGTACACGTGATATAAACTTCACAATGTTCAATTCCTTTGTAATTCAAAAAGTCACTATGTACGCACATTTAGTGACATTAATGTTAACAAGAACTGTAAAGGAAATTATTCATATAAGCATGTTAAGTATAGTTGTGTAAAAGTAGCGGTTATTTGTGCATCACAAATTTGATGGAAACCTTCAAAAAACAAATATCTATTTCTAATTATTAATGTAAATGAGCGTATAACAAAACCGGTAAACTTGTCACGTATAGATAGTTATAATAAATATTATTATATACATTTTTGTGTTCATCTTTTAATGCAATGGAGTACACAAATTTTCCTATTGTGGGAAGTATCTATTAAATAATTTTTTCAAACGTTACGCATCAACTTGCGTCTGTCAATTCAGTGATATATATATATACATATATACACACACACATACAGATAGAGAGTGTTATGTTTCGCGCCTATTTTCATTAATCTTCATGAGATGGCATAAGATATATTCAAGCTGCATTATTTTAACAACTCTGTGGAAAAGCTATATTACGTAGATATATTATTTCTATCACTATATCTTAAAACATGGGAAAGAAAAGTACAGTACAATATTTCTAATACAAATTATAGACTTTTGATTTTGTTTTGATTTCTTACAGCTAACATCTTACATTCATTGTTTTATATCCTAACCTTGATTCCTTTAAACAATATTTATTGTCATTAGTTCAATGGCAAATATAACTTCAATGTTGTCAGTAGGACAAGATCATGATATTTGTTCTGAAGATATTACCAACAATTGTACAAATGTAACTGTTTGTGATAATGGAAATGATTGTAATGGTTTAAAACTTTTGAAAGATTTACAATGCTTTGTATGTGATACAAAGATTCACGGACGTTTTTATGCATTGGCTACATGTAGAACACAAACATCAAGAACGAAAGTAATAGAAAAACTTGGAGAATTAGTTGGTGAAAGGTAGTATCTTACAGTAATCATAGAAACAGAACACTGATTTTACTATTATTATTTCAAAGTACAATTGCAATTATCTTTCTCATATAATACAGATATATGGTAGTGATATCAGAAGATGATGTAATTTGTCGAAGTTGTGCCAATCTTATTAACACACTTGATAAACTTGAAATTGAAATGTGTAATGTACGTGATAATGTTTTGAGATTTTTGGAACAAAAGTATTCTCTGGAGGAAGGAGAACTTCTTGGTAATAGCGAAACACAAAAACGTTCCCAACCACCACAGATCACAAAATGTAACAATCAGACTCTAACTAATTGTCAAAATAAAAGAGATGTTATTTTATCTTCAAATACTACTGAAAAAGCCAAACATAAGAAAAGTAATGTTTGGTTGCAATGTGACAAATGTCAGTATACTACACTTCATAATTCATTTATGGTGCATCATATTAAAGATCACATTAAACAGAAAATATTTTGTGATAAATGTGGTGTACAATTTTATGAAAATCAACAAGAATCGCATAATTGTAATGAAAAAGAACATATAGTTGATCAGAATAGAGATCAAAACAAGCAAGCAGGTTTTTTCAACTGTTTATTTTAATATGATAAAAATAAATTATTTATTTTTTCAATAAACTATATTGTAAATAATCTTTCAGAATCATCATTAAAAAATATTGATGGGACTATATTGAATATTCCAATTTTGGAAAAAACTGTGCAACATAATGTACCAATTATGACAATTGAAACATTTTCGGGATCACAAATTTCAAATCGCAACGAAAATATACCTATAATAAGATTATCAAATTCAGAAAATTTGTCAATACAAAATATTTTAACTTCTGGTAAGGATTTAAAGTTTATATCTAATTAAAGAACATTTGATAAGAAAACTGTTTTTAAATTGTAGACAATATATCTACTACTGGTCAACCGATATATGTACGTGTTTTGCAACCTGTTGAGATTAATGAAGCACCAACACAATCTGCCATGATGGTATCAAATTCTGATACAGATTTAGCTTTAAAACTTAAAGATAACTCTGAAAAGCAAATTTTAACATTGACAGAAGATGGCAACTTGGAAATGACAGAAATAACTTGCTGGAATGATATACAGTCATCAGAATCACAACCCAATATAATATTTCAATAACTTCAATTTATGTTATTAAACGAGACACCAATTTAATTTTCTTATTTTTATTGAAATAACAAATAATAGTTATTTACATTTGCAATTACATATGTTTTTTAATTTAAAGGGAATCAGCATGTATCCTCAACATATCGATTCTTTATTGCGTTTCTTTTTGTCGCTGTCGCTTATTTTGTAAATGAAAAACTACTTTATTTGTTTAGTAATTCCCAATTCCTGATTTCTAGGATCCGTTGAAAATGGTGATTGTAACTCGTATTTATCATTTAAATACGGAATGGGAACTATACAGAAATATAAACAATAATTATAAAGTAGAAATGAAATTTCATTTTGTAACATAAGATGTAGATTATCTTAATATTACGTAGAAATTTGATTAATAGAAAAAAATATTAATTTACCGGAAGGAGATCTTTAATGATCTTTCCTGCACCGGATACCGCGTTACTTGCACCATCTGTAAAAAAAAAAGAATTAAACGAGAATTTATTTACATTTTCTCAATTCACTATTATGACAATTAATTCATAGTTTTCTGTAAAATTTTATTTATGTTACCTATAATATTATCAGCAGTATGTGCAACATCGTGGTTGATATGGTGCAAAACATCACCAGCCTGGTCCCTAGCGTTATCAAAGTTGTGAACTAAGTCACCGACTCCATTTTGAATTCCATCGATTATATCCTTTACACCATTTCCCGCGTCATTCACTCCATTTTCAATCACACTCTTTACATCATTGAAAATGCCAAAACTGATAGACTTTACATCTCCAATTGTATGATCAACAACATTTTGAGTGTTACCGACAACATCGCCGATGATTTTGTTAACATCGTCCAAAATGTGTTTGACCATATCACCGGAATCGTGTAACACATGGCCAATCAGGTCCCTAATGTCATCGCCAAGATGATAACTCATTTGTTTAGCGTCTTCTAAAGCACCCTTTGCGGTATTCTTAACATTATCGAGAGCATTGGAAATTTGGCCTGTAATATCATTAACTGCATCATGGACAGATTGTTTGGCATCATCTAGAATATTCTTAGCATCCTTCTTCAGTCCAGAAAATGTGTCGTTCAAAACAGTAGCTGTCGCCTTTTCGACATCTCCAGCTGTATTACCGGCATCGTTCACAGCTTGGGCGGTCTTCTGCAGAATATTTTGTACATTCGATTCAATGATGTGTTTCAAGTCGTTCGCAAGCTTGCCAGCTTTCTGTTTAACACCCTCCAACACGCTGTTCACAGCTCCCTCCAAGGTGTTCAAAGCGTCGGCTATCTTACCGGCGATTTTTTGTACCTTTTGTTTGATAGCGTTTTTCACATCTGCGACTTCATCATTCAAATTATCGATATCGTTATTAAGCTCTTTCAATTTCTCTTGCGTTTTATTTTTAATATCATTCAGGATCTTAGATGATATAGTCTCGGCTTTCTCCACATCCTGTTCGATCTTTTCGGTTATATTGTGCACCAAGTTGCTACCTTCGGATACGATGTGACCAACTTCCTTCAAAATATCATCGACAATTTTCGACACAAGATCTTCTGTGTGCTTAATGGCATCCGTAATACCGTTTGCTACGTTCTGAACGGTGTCAATAACTGTTTTCTCAAACTGGTGGATTCCGTTGTGCACACTATTAACAAAGTCTTGCACAGCCTTCTCAACGTGGCCCACGACGTCCGACAGATTCTTTACCAAATCATTCACAGCATCGACAATACCTTTCGCGACCTCCGCGGTATCATCAATCACGTCATCAGCGATTTTCTTAGCATCTTCTATCAGATCGGATACAGTGCTGTTCACGACATCTGCTATATCAGCACCGACCTTGCCAACAGTATCTCCAATGTTCTTTATCTCGTCACCCACGGAATTGAGAAGATTACCGATAACCTTACTGACTTCTTTTTCCAGATCGGCTAGTGCGTCTTGCACTTTCTTTAAAATCTTGGCTGCATTCTCGTTCATCGATTCGATATCTTCTTTAGCCTCTTCCACAAGCTTGGCGAACTGATCCAAGAGCTTTTGCAGTTCTTTCGTTGTGGTATTTTTGATGTCATTGAAAACTTTACCGGCATCCTCTTCCGTTTGATTTACAACGTTCTCCAAGGTGTTGCTTGCGTTCTTCAGAGCTTCAGCACCCTTCTCGAGGAGTCCTTCCAATTTGTCTTGTACATCCTTCACGGTGTCATCTGTGCCGTTCGCAAGCTTTCCAAGAGCATCTTTCAAATCCTCAGAAGTTTTATTGAGTAGGTCATTGGCTGCGTTCAACTCGTTTTCTGCGATCTTTTGGGCGTTTTTCGTAACTTTGGCGGCCGAGTTTATAAGATTGTCGATAATATGTCCCAAGAGATTTGTAGCGTTGCTAACGACCTCACTGGCATTATCCTCGACCGACTCTAACTGTCCCTTCAAGTCTTCCCAGATCTGTACAGACTGGTTCGCGATGTTCTTCAATTCATTTTCGAGCAAGGACTCAGCGGATTTCACGAGGTCTTGTAAGCCATCTACAACCTTGTCAGCAGGGTTGTTCCCTTGTGCATTACCATTGTTCGCGTTGTTCTGTGCTCCAAATGGCAAAGCCTATATTGAGCAAATTCGTTAAAAAATAATTTGTAAAATATAGAAACATTTTTGAAGGAAAGAAATAATTATTTCGACAATTAAAATAGCACTATTTAATGATCAATACTGTTATAGAGGGTGCATTGAAAAGTGTACGTGGAAATGAGAAACTAATTTAACGCTTCTTGAGAAATGTTAATAATGAGAAATGAAAAATTTGTAGAATTAAAAAAAAAAAAATGTTCAGATAGCACCATCTATTTTCAAAATAAAATGTTGTAAAGTAAGACATCACACGTACCAGAGAAGCAGCAATGCAGAAGATGGCAAAGATTGGCAATCCTTGGAAGATCATTTTTGCTCGTGCTTGCTGTGAAGCAACCTTTGAACGAGTTTTTGAAAATGAATGTTGTGATTCGGACCTGATCGCAACTTATATATGTATCTGCAGCGTTATGATTAACATCTGTGTAAATAAAAAGCGAATTCAACATTAAGAGAGTTTGAATAATGTATTCGTCATAATATTTACTTATTATTGCGATCCACGAATTATACATTTTGTTATCTAATTCAAATACCTCATTAAATTCCCTTTGTTTGAGAAATGTGTAAATGAAATAATCAGTAAATAAATCAGTATGTCAAGAAAAACATGCGTCATCGTAAGAAACCTTATACGGTGGTTTTTAAATCTCTTTAAGTTTCATCGAACACTTTGTCATATTGCTTTTCGTAATACTAACGCCAAAATTAAATTTGCCCGCTATTGTTGAAGTCGTTTCTTCTTATTGTTATAAGACATCCTATTTCAAACTATCGATACCAGCTATGTTCAAATAGTACGTTTCATGGTTACATTTTCTAGTAGTTATTTTTACAAGTTTAAAATTTTCTATAGAATTAAAGAAATTGAATAAAACAATACTAAAATGAGTTTTGTTGTCTATAAAATTAGATACTATTATTATTATACTGTATAGCGGCTTATAAGTTCAACGTTATAATTGTTGGCTAGTAATATCTGTTCAGCATAGTGGTAGTACTGTTCATTTCAAATCTTCAATGGCTACCTTAATAAACACTATACGTTGAAGCCGTTACAGTTTGGTTGAATAAGTAGTGCGTAGTGTTAAGATAAAAATGATATACTGACAATGGAAGAATTTGATTGTGACATTGCACATATTCTTGAGAATAGAGATTTTAATGTGTTCGGAAAACTTTCATCACTTTGTTCTAACTTTCGTAAAAAAATTGCCGCCAAAGTTGAAAATGCAATTGAATATGAAATTCGTACGTATGTAAAATATCTTACAATTCGAAGTACTTAAATTACATTGTATTTTAATAGAAAATATCTTCCCGTACTTTGTATCAGATTGTAATTAATTCGAAGGAACTTATTTATCACAAGCAGACTTGTCAAATTGGCATTAGATATTAGACAGATGTCATAGAATTGACGTCTGTTGGTTTAAACAAACGGAAATTTAATTACTACAGTGCTTTGCTTTGTTATGTACTTTCATTCAAGAAGATCCTTCTGACATTAATGATAGTTTTATATTGTATTTTTCCTACAGAGTGTATGCAGAAGAGAACACAGAGTGCCAATAAAATATCAGAATTACAGCAGGAGGTTGAAAATTTAAAGTCTGAAATAGATGCAACAAAGTTACAGCAGAAGATTGTAGATAAAAAAATTATTAATGCGGTCAAGCAACAGGAAAAATTAAAGGAAGAAGTTCACGATGCAGAATTAAAAAGAGACAGCTTGACTTTAGAAATGGTTGATTTGCAGCAAGGTATTTGTTACAAATATATGATTAAATATAATATGTCAACTAAACTTTTAGCAAACAATACATTTTTGTTATAAATTTTCAAAAATGTCTTTAGAATCAGAAAAAAGGAAGGAACATAAGATATTAACTTGGAATGCTATTAAACGTGTCTGTCAGATTTATAAGCAATATTTGGACTTTCATATACGTTTAATCAATAATAAAGAACATGAACAAATAAAAATTTCCCTTTTTATAAAGGATACTGCTACAAGAGATAAATATTTTGTGGTTTTAGTTCATTCTAATAACCAGTGGAAAGGTATAAAATGATTATCTTAAATAGTTGTAAATGTACTGATTGAAATTAATGTAAAAGTATAAGTAATTATGTATCTTTCAGTGGAAGAAATACAACCCATGCTTAAAGCAGAACATTTGAGTAACTTCAAAGGGATCGTTGACTTTTCTAAAGAATCAGAAATTTCAAATATAAATGCATTTCTATGTAAGCTTAGACATGTTTTTCTTAAATATTATTTAAATACAGAATAACAATATAAATACCTCAAATATTTGTCAGAATACTATTATTAAAACCTGGTACTGTTAAGGATAATAT
>NW_017100174.1:786888-787388 GCF_001263275.1 Habropoda laboriosa
GTTAAGGATAATATTTTTTTATAATTTAAAAACTATTCCCTATAAGATTAAAGCCTTTATTAATAAAAACTAATATCTGAATCGCCTTATTACATATAAAAGACTTGCAACACTACACATCGCAAACTTAACATTGGTATGATTTTATTAAAATATATTTATTATTAGTATAAGTAATTTTCTGGTACTGTTACATATATCGTGTCACGTGTCTTGATGTACTACCTGCTTACAATTCATAGTAGAAACAGTAAACTGCTAATCACAGTGTAGATAAATTACTTAGATACTAAAATTACAAACAAGTCTCCATTTGATTTTCTATTTATATATGGCACCTACAATGATATATACGAAATTATCTGTTTCATGAGCGATTAAATTTGACTGGGATTGTCAATTTTGCTAAATTTTAAATACGTATTTATTTATCTATTTATCAAACAATTGTTATAAATATCGTCTAATACTCGATCGTTTATTCTTTATTTCTCGCCATG
>NW_017100174.1:787754-788930 GCF_001263275.1 Habropoda laboriosa
CGTGTAAAATCGTTGACTTAAAAAAAAAAATAAAGAAAGAAAAATGTACGTATATCGTCATAAACAAATTTTTTAACAATCTTATCGTTTTATTATACATATATTGGAAAAAATTTTGAAAATTTCGATTCTTCTTGATTTCAGTTTTATTTGAAAATACAATTATTGCGTCGATTCGTCAAATTACATCAGAGTTATTGCTGTTTGTTAAAACGATGCTAAATGGTGAAAATTTCTTATCGGAATTCAATTTATTTTTTCACCACCAAGCATAAAGATTTCGAACGTTCGAAACCGTTCGCCCGTTTGTCGTTTGCGTTACATTAATTTAGGTATAAGCTATGTACGAAATATTTGCGCGCCTTACTCGTACATGGAAAGGGCCAATTGATTATGTATGCGTAGAAGCACGTTGATAACAATTCATCCCTATTGGCACGAGTTAACGAGAGGGTCAATTGATCGCCCACTGCCAATCAGCCCATATCGCGTACACAACGTAAGTTAACAGATTTCACTTACACTATTGACCCGCCCGATCGTTCATTTACTCGATCATTCGGGAATTTAATTAAAGATCGAAACATCGACGATGGGAATCCGATGGTTTACTATGATGTAAAACGTTAGCCGTATTCAAACGTTGTCGGTGTTGATCGGCCCTCGATACGATTAATACTTAGCGAATTGCTGTATATTTAATTTAAAATTCAATTTCCTTTTGTTTTATTACACTGAGTTATGCTAACACAGGGATTATCTTACATATAATAAAATTACACGCTAGATTTTAGTCGTATCAACCGATACCATATAACGAATAATCTAAGGCAACCGGAGCACGAAAAATCATGATACACGATACGTCACATAAGCGTTACGGATAATACTTTAAAGCATGGATGATTAACGATGATTTCGAGCTCGATTAAATTATATATATATAGCACAAAATATAATTGTCTCAAGGAGATGTTAATAGGAAAAGTAAGCGAAAGTTCTAGATGATGCACAATGCTAATTGGAATTTGAGAAAAAAAACGCTCGAAGAATCGTCGTAACTCTACCGTAAACAGGGCGTATGGTGTTCAAGAAGTAGCGGGGATTAATGACTATTTACAGCGTAATAATGTCACCTATTGTTAAAACAGAAACTCGAATAAATCGTTCCTTAAT
>NW_017100174.1:789014-804220 GCF_001263275.1 Habropoda laboriosa
TTTTCTCCTTACTTTTTTTTTCTTTTTTCTTTTTTTCTCATTTTTTTTACTTCTTCCTGACCACGGATATCGTTTTCAAGCGTTGCGAACTCTTTCCTTCCGCGTCGAACATGGGGGGGGATCGTTCTGTGTACGATACGAGGAACCATACTCTCACGATATGCGATCGAAGCTCGTTAAAATAAATATATGTATATCTCTCGTTACTTAACACTACTACAGCAGATGCCCGGTACACATCTATCGATTAGAAACCGACGTCTAATCGCGAACGGTTGTCAGCTGTCGATTTACGGATTAGTCGCGCATGGGAAGTCCTTCGTCGGTTTTTCATAATGTTAAATGAATGTCCCGTGTGTAACGTGCGTATATGCGTTATGCGTGTCTCTGTGTTATCCTATTAATATTATTATTATTATTAATATACAACGTTTTTTTCTTTCCATTCCTCTATTATTAGGGTTGCTTCCAAGAAATTCAAGCAAGCGGATTAGAATTAATAACGAACTAAAACGCCCGTGTCGAACTTGAAGCGAGGTCACACCGAGATCCAAACCGTCCGAACGTCTGCACACTTCCGGTCTACGTCATGATGACCAATGGAACGGACTTGAAACGTCACGGTTTCTCACGTGCCTCTCTCTGCCTATCTTTCTTTTTCTGTCTTTCAAGTATGCATCTATGTGTATGTGTGTATGTGCGTGCGTGCGTGTGTTTTTAGTTTCCGCGAAAATGAGTGGCCATGAATCGAACTGTTTCTTCTAAGGTTATTCTTCATTCATTCATCCATTCTTCTTCCTTTTTCTCCTATTTTTCTTCTTCGTCGTCGTGTTGCCGTTTGAACGTTTCTTGAGTGCCGATCGATCGGTCGGTCGATCGGTCGAACTATCCTTCGCGATATCGATCATATAATCGCTCTACTCGAGAGTCGCGGCGAAAGAAACGTTGCCGCCGGACGCGGCCGCCGCGGCGGCCAACAACAGCGTCGGTGGCAACGGCGGAAGCGGCGACGTCTGTTCAGTAGGCGTCGAGGCGGTTGTCGGGCAATTATTCGCGACACCGTATACTTTCGCGTGATTTACTTCGAAAGCCACGGTCAGGTCCGCGAGTCCGGGATCGCACAGCACCGGATTATCTGCAAGCAAAAAAACATCGGAAGATCGCAAAGGGGAAGCTCTTTTTTTTTTTCATTCTGTGACGTGTATCGCGGCCAGATAAGCGAGAGAAACTACTGTAGATAGAACGCCGTCTACCGAGAGCGTGTATGCAAAGTGACACTTAGTTTGTCCCTTTAGAAGACTACACCACCTAAACGACGTTTGTGTTTCGTTGAAACAAGTCAGAGATTTAATTACGAGCTTGTTACTGTCTTTTTAGAAGTCTCGAAGTTGCAAGAAAAAGTAGCAGCGATAGTGACGATTTCTACGTACCAAGAGAGAAGGAAATTTATTTCGATTAACTCTTCTGTTAACAAACGAAATAGAATACCATTAATTTTACGAAAGTTTGCAAATCGCCTATTCAACTTGATTGCTTCGTAAAAGTACAATTTTATATATCCTTTTTATTCTTTACCGAAAATTTACTCTCGATTTACACGGTATCAGTTCATCGTATATAAATAGAGGTTAGGTGTACGTTACAAACTAGGTTGCAGAAAATGTTTGCTCTCGATCGATGGTTGTTCACAATCGAATCTCGAACTCTCGGTAAACACAGGATCGCGCGTCAACGAGTTCGATAATAAAGTGAAAAGCAATGGGAATTGTCGCGAATCTCGGTGGTTCGTGTTCGTTACGAAGAGAAAAGAGGAGGAGTTGTTCAATGAAAGCTGTGAACGAGGAACAGAAATGAGGAGTCTGAGAAATAACGAAGCCGACCGAGATAACGGGATTGGACACGATAACGGCACCACAAAAACCCGTATATGTTTAACAATAACAACAGCGAACGATCCGTCTTCGGTACACAATAAATAATACGAGATGGCGCCACGACGGGGGTTATCGCGTGAAATGTAACTCTTATAACAAAATAATGTTCTGTTCGGGACACCGAACGGAGCCACGTTATTATCAGGCAGTAATTTATTTTCTGCCGCCACCGGCCACACTCTCATGACCCGTTCCCTCTTTCCGTCTCGTTTCTTCTTCCAATAGCCACGACTGTCCTCGCGACACTTAACGACGTGTTTATTAATTACGCACTGGCGCCCATTCAACGCGTCTGCGTTCCACAAAGACGTTATCCTTTCGCGAGGATGGAAATGTGAAAAATGGAATGACCGTTTCTTATCGTACGATCGAGTGACTCGTGCTCGTTCCAACCAGATGATTATTACGCGTATTTTGCGCACAACACGTTTGTTTTATTAACAAGAAGTTAGATATATTACGAGTCCGTTGTTCATTTTTCGATCTTACAACACGTGTTGGCTATATTAGAATCACTTGTTTTATATTTGTCTCGTTGCGCTCACCAATGTCTTCGTATGTCGAACAAAAAGGTTACTTTCCTGCGTATACAAAATTTCTTGTTTTTTTTTTCTATGTAAAAAATTCTTCTACGATAATATTTGTCGTTGTAAATAATTATTACTATCTCGTGTGTCAAACGAATAGACAGATTTATAAATATGATTACATCGAGCAAGCGTCCCTTATTAGAAATAACCTTTTTGCAGGTTATGTTACGAAGACTCTCGTAAGTGGTTCTGTAGTGTATACACTGGTTAATGGGCAGTCTTCTTTGTTAATCTCTTAGCAGAATCGTTTTAGTATCGTTGTTCCAGGGATCGAAGCACAATGAAACGGTGTATCTGGCTTTGTTTCGCGAGATCTGCACTTTAACCGGAATCTTTTAATTTACTCGATGCCTAAGCCACATGTAATTGGTTACTTAATGAAAGAAAAAAAACACGATCGGCAAACAATAACGGGAACTTTCGAACGAAGCGATACCTCTGTGTGACGCGGTATACGCAAAATCGAATACACCTGTGTTTACAATTCTTTTCATTTTACGTTATCACACGGAATTCTGGTGTTTTATCTTTCGATGTTTACATTTCATTAGAACGACCGAATACGTCTTTAATTCATATGTATATTAATGGTAAACAATTCGTTTCACTCGAATGAAAGAAATTTCAATTGACAGAACGAATCAAGTTCGTAGGAATTTGTTTTAACAAAATTCTGGCTGAAATCAATCGTCTGTTGTTTGATAACACTGATAACGTAGCCTTCGAGCTTACCTTGAAGATATATGCGAAGTACATCGGGAACACCGTGCACAGTGCAACGTGTGTTCGCCACCAGTTCGGGCATCAGAGTCCTTATCAGATTCGCGCTCACGTCCGCCCAGCATAGAACAGGAAAACCACGGAAATCCCTCTCGGACAATGTCACTAGACGATTGTGAGACGCGTTCAGCTCTTCCAGCGATGGTAGCCACGCCTATGTAGAATTGTTTACACGGTTACGAAATGGTGTTATTACGGTGATAGATATTTTGTCTTTTCGAAGATGGATATATACATATACATATATGATTATTCGTTATGTTCCAATTTGTTTGTCAGCAAGTGAATTGTTTACTGTGACATCTTCATGATAGAACGCATTAATTGGCTGATCGAGACACGGTAATAAATCTGACTTCGTTTCACGTGTGTCATATATACCTCTGACGTGTCTTCGAGAGTAGTGAGCTCGTTGTGAGAAAGATCGAGCACTTTCAGGCCGTCGAGACCGCGTAGATCACGCGGTCCAATTGTCGGTCCCAAAGCGTTGTGGCTAAGATTCAACCTCTGCATTTCCTTCATCCCGAGAAACAACGAACCGTCCAAGCCTGTTAGTTCGTTATGCTGAAGCCGCATATCTTGGATATTTCCACCGGCCGTTTCCTCGCCCTCTTCTTCTACCAAATTCTGGAAAAATACGAGAAACGAACGGGGCAAATTTTTAGTCGTTTCCTCCTACTCTATCTTCGTAACGATTTGTCGTAATTTGAAACTATTTCTTATTTCATTCTATTGGTGAATATTTTCATTTCTTTTTATTTATTTTTCTATACTTTTCAATTTCGAGTAACGGTGTAATTGTATCGTAGACGAGATTTCTTGCATATTGTTTCTTGTGTAAAAATTCTGACTCGAGATTCGGTTATTTTATACGTACACGGACGAGGAAAATTATACCGGATATTGAACGTGTACCTCTGATGGCGTTCTTCCTCTGTGGAGTCGCGCAATTCTGTTATTTGAGAGATCGAGCAATCGCAGCTCGCGCAGACCACGAAGTGACGCGAACGAGAACTCACGAAGCTCGTTGTGCGTCAAGTTTAAGCACTTGAGAGACCTGAGAGGGTAAAGGACACTGTTGCCCCCGTTTCCGTCGCCATTACCGCCACCCGCGCCGCCCAACGATTTTAGAGAATTGTGTCCGAGCTCCAGGTCTTCTAGCATCTCTGCCTCTATGAAATCCTCTTCCGTCAACTGAGAAACAAAATCATATTTTCTCTTGCAACATTATTAATTCACCGTCTATCCGTTATCGTTTGCAGTCTTACTTCAAATTCGTACTTCTTCTTTCTATTTTCAAACAAACAACAACGTCGTTTTTTCAATTTCTTACTTAAATATTTCATTTTTGTTCTATTTCAAAGAAATTTATGCGGTGAAAGAACTGAGGATTAAATTCAGAAAGAATCGTGTTACACTTCGTGAAACCTTTGTAAATTGATCGAAAAGAAAAGAAAAAAAAGCAGATCGAAGGGAATTATAATGAAGACCATCGAACACACCGTCCGTCCGTTTCAATAAAAATTTAATCTGCGGGACGGAAGCGCACGACATAATAATTACATTAGGATGTAGTAATTGACTTAATGCACGGAACACTGAACGAACGCCTCCACGCGTTATCGTACATCGTGATCGTGCACTTGCACTTCATGCGGGCATATATATCTGCATGTTATACAGGCCATCGTTGCGTCGATGTCAACGTCATATTTGTAGATAATATTTGATAAACTTGATCGAATCGTTTTTCCAAACTTACACACACTGTAACGTTGCACAATGTTCGCACTGATAACGTTGTTAAGTTAGCTCGAAATATGTGTTCTCTTTTCGGTTATTTTTTTTTTTCTTTTCTTTCTCTCACTTTCAGCGAAAAGGATCGAGAGAATCGAAGCGTCGATAAACTTTCCTCTCTCTTTTTCTCTTTTGTTCCAAGTTAAATTAAACTTAATTTCTTTCTCGTTTTCGTTTATTGTTATTATTATTATTATTATTATCGTCAGTGGTTAAGCGTTACCTCTTGCAGATTGTTGTACGAAAGTTCGAGAAATTTCAATCGACGCGCCTTCTGCAACGTTCCGTCCAGGCTGCGTATCTTATTGTGCTGGAGGAACAACGTTTCCAAACGGTGCAGGTAGCGAAATTCCGCTGGCAAATGTGTCAGTTTATTGTCCACGGCGTATAGCATCTTCAGGTTATGGCCAGAGGACGGTAGCTCGCCGTCCAGAGATGTGAGCTCGTTCGCGTTAATTAGCAACCACTCCAGCTGATTCAAATCTCTGAAACAAGATTATAAGCCACGTGGAGGGCGAACCTGTCCCATTCCCGTCCCGACTTCGGAAACGAAAACAAATCGTTGTCTGGCTAAATCCATCGAACTAACGAAACCGTGAAATACACGTATATATATATACTTTTTTTTAAATTTTTTCCAACGATTCTGAGTTTACGAAACACCGAAGAAAAGAAGAGAAGGACCGTTTCTCATACGTGCATAGGGTAATTCCGGGAGAGACGGACCAGGCAAGTATTTCCTACATTGTCCGCCATATGTGGAACGCGTCGGTATTCTTTTGTTTTACGGAAAGCGATCGAGCGTGGCTCTCGGTGTTTTTTCTTCCATATCTGGCGGATAATGTAGGAAATACTTGCCTGTCCCGTCTCTCCCGCCGGTCCATCTCTCCTGAAATTGCCCTATATATTTGCCTTTTATTATACTTTTGTCAAATTTTCTCGAACTTCTCCCCTTGATTCGATCTCGAGTTAACGACAAAGAAGAAGAAGAAAAACAGAGAGAGAAAAACCGTCTCTCACAGCTGGAACGCATAATCTCGAGCACGTGACTGGATCGCAAGCTTAATTGTTCTCTCCTCCGCATATAATCTGCGTGCACGTTTGCTTAATCATTCGGCCGAGTCCGTGGAGCTGCTCGTTGCATCAACGATGAATAGAGCCAATTAAATAAGAGGCACCATGTCGGAATGGTAAACAGGATGTCCGATACGTTCTAGGTAGTTCGCGAACGAACGGAAATATTTCAGTAATGAAGAAAGTGTCGTTACCGTAACGTTCGATTCAGGCTCTGCAGGTGGTTACGGCCGACGTGAAGGTGTTTCACCAGCGGCGGCAACGAACCCGGTACCATTTCTGAAATCGCATTTCCGGCCATAGAGAGATGCTGTAACGTTGGATTGTACTGAAAATCATACGTAAAACAAAAAAAAAAAGAGTGCACTTTCAGTTACACGTATATTGGAGAGACACCGTTTGCGAGCAATAGATAAACTTATCGAGAGAGAGAGAGAGGGAAAGAAATGAGAGACAGAGCAGATTAAAGAGATCGTATTCAGCGGCGAGGACGAGCGCGATTAAACACGAGAACGCGCAACGTTTAATCAACAGCAACAGCCCTCATGTACAAGCGCAAACAAATACACACACACGTACATATGATAAATTGCGAATGAATTATTGTAGCAACATTGCATACGTAGCATTGTTATGATTTTGTTGAACCTGTGCGTGAAGTCTACGTTCCTGGCGGGGGAGTTCGAAATTGTTTGCGGTGCAAATAACGCGTTTCACTGAAACCGATCGAATTCATGTACAACAGTTGTTTACCGTTGCGCCATAAACATTTCTCCACCGATAATTCATCGCACCAGACGGTTATTGTTACGTCAGAATTTTTATCCGTGTTTCTCTTGTTTATGAAACACCCCGCTCGAATGTTTCGTTTGCTATAAAAATGAAAAAACACGCAATTCACTGTAGGAAATTCTTTCGGCGAAGAAATTCCGGCGCAAAAATTTTCGTCGCGAAATATATAGAAGATTTCATTTCATCGATGTAAAGTTCAATTTTACCCCGTATAACGTTATTATCGTGAAGTGAATTCAGTTTCATTGATAAACTCGTTCGTTTCGCGGTGGGTTCGATTTAAACGAGCCCGCGCAAAAACGTCGCGACGTAAAAGTCCGCGAATCGATTTCGAGTGTGCGGGGTGCCGCAAGGTTTTCGCCTACTTCTATTGTTTTTATCACGCGAAACGTGTGGTAAACAGCACGAGGCAGCAGTGAAAAAAAAGCTCTCATAAGTAGCACGAATCGTCTGGAGAACGATTGGCGGACAATTCTCTGCACGTGGCCGGTCACGTGCGCGACAAGCGCCAGGGAAACCCCACCAGCACTCTCTGCAGCGGCTGTCTTCCTCTCCTCGAGATGAATTGTTCGTTCATACCGCCCGGCTACAAATACGTCGCGAAGTCACGCGTAATGTGGGTAACGTGCTTAGAATGTACGATCGTCCCTCCTGTCGGTGTGTTGGTATTGTGAGAAAAACAAAGAAAAGAAAGGAAGGAGCGAAATAAAGAAAGAAGAAAAAAAGAAACTAGGTAGAAGAGGTGAAAAATCAACGCGTACGCTTTCATCGAACACTTTTTTCTTTTTCACCTTAATTTCGATGTAAATATATTCGACATGCTAATCTGAACTGTTTTTGTTGAATCACGTCGAAGAATAATGACGCGGCGGAGCTTTGTCTTTGTACGTAGAACAGGGAAACGCAGCATAAGTTTCATACAGTTCGAGGAGTTATTCGGTGGAAAGGAGATTAGATTTAATCAGCCGCGATAAATGCATATCTTGACAGGAGTCAGCATTAAAAAGGGTCAAGAAAGGTTACATCAACGCTCGTAATTGATCGACATTAATGACGTGTTCACGTTCTTCCTGTTTATAAGCCGTTCTACACATGGACGATGAATCCTTTTTCTTTCCATTTGTCGTTCTCTCTCTCTCTCTCTCTCTGTCTGTCTGATTTACATATGAAGCTGTTAAAGAAGAAAAAAAGCGAGGTATGGATAATTCAAGCTTCGTGTTGTTTCCTTTTTTTGCCTTTTTCTCGCGAATTACGAACGTGAAGATCAGTAGAAGAGACACTTGATGCAAAGGATGGCGAGTAGAAAAATAAAGCTTGGAGATTTCTGAACATGTGTTTTTTTTCTCTCTTCTCGCTTTGTTCGTGAAGAAGGAAACGTAAAATGATTAATGAAGCAGATTCTTATGAGTTACGCGTGCATACCTTAAAGTCATCCGAGTCTATACGGCTTATCCGATTTCTGCTGAGATCTAGGGTCCTCAGCAACGAGAGATGCGACAGAATATGCCTCGGTATAGACGGTATCTCGTTATCCGCGAGACTAAAATACTGCGTTCTTCCCAACCCCGCGAAAACTTCGCCGTCTATAAACCTACAAAACATTTAAGTCGCTCTTTAATTCTATTATTCGACGATAACGTCATTTTAACCCTTTCGCCGTGCCAGAGTTCGATACGTGGCATCGTACGATAGATGTTCAACTACCACCGCGAAATCTTTTGTTTTCACCTAGGTATCGTTTCGTAATTTTCAGTTCGTTAAATTAAGGTGAAAGTACACGAGGGATAGAAATTAAGCAAAAGGCGGGAATTTTCGAAACGTCTACGTAGGCGCGGAACAGCAATGAAAGGGTTAATAATGATATAATTCAGACGATTTATTACGTGGACAAAAATTTCACGACAATAATATGTCAGGATTCTTCGTGATAAGTAAGTAAACTCTAAGTTTGATTAACAATCGGACAGCGGATGGCGTGACAGTCACACGCACGCCGGATGCCGGGTCAAATTTGACCCAATTACTAAAATCCTTTTCGTACGCAAGCGATACGACATTTCTCTTTTATTTTACCAGGCATTGTATTGTTGAAAATTGTACAAATATATTATGATTAAAATAAGAGGTATATTTTAACAGTTTCGAATGACCGGTTAAAATCCGCCAGAAGGTTAACCCTTTGCACTCGGAGATCATTTTGCTGTAGGAAAGGTTACAATTCGGATCTTTGAAATTTTTTCAAACTAACGTAGAAATGAAGTATACTATTTTATTTAAATATTCAATATATTCTCTATTTCACTGTGGTGAAGAAATTTATAGACGCCCATAGATCTCCTCTCTGTCTTCGTTAATTATTTACCAAGTGACGATTATTTAATGTCGCTTCTCAGTCGCCACTCGATTGCAAAGGGTTAATATTTACCTAATTACAACAAACACAAGTACCGCGAAGACAAAAATGTGTCCCCGCAATCTTCGTAAAAGATCATATTGTAAATTTAAGTGGTAAATCTTAAAACACACGCAAACTGATCATTTTTAATGTTTCATCAGTAATTCCACAGTGTTAAATGAATTTAATAAAAATTCCGTAGGAAAAATGGTAAAAGAAATTCCTTTCCTTAAAAGATATCGATTATTTCCTCTTTTTCTTAACGGTGCAGTTCTGTTTCTCTCTGTTCAACACGTGTTTAATGCAGATTCCGACGACAGGATAATTGCGATCTTTCGAGATAACTCAGACAATTCACGAGAAATTACAATTCTTTTTGTCCTCGAGAAATTTAGAATGTCATCCGCTGATAGCGCATTATCTTGGTCCGTGAGCGATCAGAAACCGGGCAACATGTGGCCCTTGTAAACACATGGCCAACAAGCGATACACAATCAATTCTCAATTATCTGAAGTGAAACGAAGTTATCGCCCATTGTCCTAGTCACGGACCAACGAAGTGAGCGTGAAATTTTTCCGTGATGCTGCCCCGGTTAAGGGCAGAAAGGATTGATATTCGTACGAAAATTCGAGGAAATCCAATTGCAACAGCCAATCAACAGTCGTCGAATCGTCTAACCGCTAGAATTTAGAAGAAAAGAAAAAACGTAACCAACGATACAGGCGTAAAAACCCAAGCAAATCGAGACTATCTCCTCGTCTAAATCCTTGCAACTCCTAACATCTCTGTACCGAAACAATTTTTATAACAACATTTATGAAACTTTGATAAAACTAATTAGACTCTATATCGGTCTAAACTGAATTAAGTAACAACGTGTGGCAACTTTGTGTACACACACTTTGCACTATTTGTCACTGCATTTTTCGCTAGTGTTGCGCAACGCGTACAGTCGATAAAACCAGCTGACAAATTCGCGTGAAACCGTATGATAATATCAACATGACAAGTGTCACGTAGAGCGAAAATTTTCGTCGATCGAGAGTGTAAAAATTGTGAGAAGAAAAAAAGAGGGTAAAAAAAGTGGAAGATGTACAATCGAGATATCTCTGTTCTCGATTCGTTGTTTTCCCTTTTTTTACCCTTTTCCCAATGAAATCTGCCGCTCTGATATAGTCACGCCTCTGGGGTTGTGCAAATTCCTTATCGAGGTCCATCGAAACAGGGAACGGACCAATGGAATGTCTAAAACGCGGGCTACGCGCCCGGTCATTATCGTTCGATTATTCACATAACGTTGGCTCACACAGCGTTTCGTTATTTAATTATTCCAGGCAGATAGCCGCGCAGGGCTCTTTCACGATAACACGATCGAAGAGGTCAGGCACGATTAAGATTTCATTCTCCCGCCCGTTATTAAACGATCTCCCTCTCTTTTTCTATCGTTCGCGGTTAAACGACGACGCATTCACGATGATTGTTCGCCAGTCAAGGACTCTCGTTTTCACTCATCCGGCGAAGAGTACCGGCGCGTATCAGGATAATCAAGGAAGACCGGTGTGCAAGCTCTTGCTTTGTGCAGGACGACGATCATTTTTCATTTAGAAAAACAAGGAAACACCCGGCTGTCGAATACATACTTATCCTTAAACCGTATATTAGCGGGAATAATTAATTAGATTTCCTCGGTTTCATTCTTTTTTTGCATTTATTTTTCCGCCTTTTTCTCTTCCTACTTATTCTTCTCTGTTAACATATTTTGCTTTACACTCGTGCGACTGTATATGCTATTTGTACTGTTTTGTAACAAAGGGTCCGTCCCGTTGATAAATAAATAAATAAATAAATAAATAAATAAGCGATACGGATAATGCTAATGAACACATTTTTTTCCTCGACAAATCGAATCGTCATTTTTTCTTCTTTTTTGAGGAATCTTTTTATCGGACACTCGATACTTGTGATAATTTGCATATTTACGATCGGCATTACTTCGAATGTTGTCGTATTTGATTCGCAATGAAATTTTTTCGTTTTTTTTCACAGAGATTCGACACAATGTTGACTAGCTTCTGGATGTTAAAAAATTTTCGCCTCTCGCCCCTGTTTTATCGTCGTATTATTTAATACTTTATCTGAGACAGCGGTGAAAAATATATATAAAAGCAAATAGTATCTTCGGGAGATAAATGAGGACAAAGATTATGGTAATTGCTTCAAATAGTATTATACACGTGCATTAAAACAAATGTATTATAAATCGAAGGACATCGTTGTTTCACCTGATACTAGTGCCTGTACGTACGACGAGTTTATTTCCATTTCTCCTCGTCAGACGGTTTCTATTCTCTCTCCCTTTTGATTGCGATCCGAAAGGATTTTTGCCGCATTGCGTGTCACGTGTACGCTAGCTGCTTTGCAAAATAATTACACTAATTGGAATCGCTTCTTTGTTGTACATATAAACATCTTTACTGAATGCGCGCAGCATCAGACGATGACCTTTTGCCGAAGATTTATTGTCATTCGTATCAATAATGTATGTAGTTCATTTACACGCGTGCTTCTTCTATGAGTTTTGAATGAGAAATGTTTTCACGTAAGAAACACCTACGAGAAATTTCTACTTAACAACCTTGAAAAATTTCATTTCTTCACCTTGGGTGAAGAGTTGCAGCGATAATACGTCCAGTGATTAAGGAATTTTATGGTCAGACAAGCGAAATATAGTCAGACAACGCGTCGAAGATCGCGACGTGCGAAGCGAAATATTAACAACGACGTTTGATAATCCTTCGATTGATAATTTCGAGAAACGAACATTTTTCAGATTTACACGGACAATAATGGAAATGTCGTATTTTTTAAACGAACAAATACTAGCGATCGAGAGCTTTTCGCTGAAATTGACGGACACCTTTATCCGTTGAAAGTTCAATCGACGAAGAAATCACGTGAATAAATTAGAAAGAGGGAAATAATGTTGAGAAATAGTTGAAAACATCTAGAAAGACGATATGTAGTTGGCCGATCCTACGTGTATGCGCGTGGTTAGAGTAAGCGTGGCTGATATCACTTATCCACGCGTCACTATCGTCGTCACACGATTTTCTTCATCAACACCGCGAGAGAGCTCGAAGAATTTCCTCGGTTTTACGTCTTCCACGAAATAATCGAGGAAGATTCCTTGAAAACCGCGAGGTCGATCGTGAGCGAAAGTATTCATTCCACCACATTCACTGAACGCTTTGTTTCAAACCGATCGAAACCGAGTCATACATTTCTGTTAAGGGAAACTGCTTAGATTCCTGCACGTTCGACACCTTGGAGAACTCGCAATTAAGTAACTCGTTACTTCCCATTTTAAATGTACACTCTAACGTAACTAACGAACGTAAGAGTAAAGAAAAAAAAAAAACAGAACGTACCGTTACACGTGATTACAAAGAAACGCTTGAAAAAACAACGAACAAAATAGAGGAGAAAAGTGTCACTTGTTGAAAAATCGAACTTAAAGGAAGTAACGTAGAAGAACTAACGGAATAAGATGAATCTTAACACGTGATACTTCTCTATGATCATTTCTTCGAAGTAACACTGGAATACGATTAAAAAAGAGAAACGAAGAACGATTTTTCTATTACATATTACAAAACACTGGATAATAAAAATTGCAACAGAAAATATACAACTCTTTTCGAGAGAAAAATTGGCAAGCTGGACAGCCCCCGGATTCGATGCATGTAAACTTACACTCACCCTAGATGATCGTGGTTCAGCTCAAGCCTCGTGATCGACATCCGCAGCTCTTTAAAATCGTGCCGCGATATATCCCTGAGATTCGAATGTGAAACTCGAAGGGTGATTTGTTGTTCAGCGGTGAATTTGCCCCGTAATGCCCCTGCCACTTGTTCGAAAGAGTCCATCCGTTCGCATACAACCTCGATACGTTCCCCGTGTCCATGGTGACCGGCATTATTTGCGGTGTTCGCAGCAGCCGCGGCTGCAGCGGCCGCTGTCGCAGCCTGTGCCGGATTGATAACGGAACTGGAGAACTCTTCCTGTCGGCAGGTGCACGGGCTTATCTCGCGGCGTACAGCACAATGAAGGCTCGTGCTAGCCGCTAGCCCTAGAAGCGTGTAAAGCAGCCCCGACATGGTGGTTCGTACGTCAAAACGTGGTCGCGTTGCTGATCACCATCCAAACGGCCCGTTAGAAAGGTCTCCGCTCTTCGACAGAGCTGATCTTTCTACGGTCCGCACGGACCATGCGCAACCCCCTTCCGATACCAACCACCTTCCGCTGCTGCCTTCTTGTTCTTCTCTTCCAATCTATGCGTCTCTTTCACTACCGTTCAATCTTCGACACTTTGACACGGATTCTTCTTGATATCGACTACTTGGGGGGGTCACTGAACACAGTGGACAATTTTGACAATCACTCGACGATAAAAATGTCTCTTTTTTTTCTTTCTTTTCACTTCAAGATGAAAATGTTAGAAAAATACTATCGAAATGAATTGTTCTATTTTGGTAAGATTTAGCAAACGATTCAAGTATAGAAGGCGATTTCTTTCTTTTTTTTTTTTTTGTTTAAAGAATCATTTAGTGGATCGATACGAAGGCTAGAAGAGGGAAGTGGTAGCAAAAATGTTCTCTTCTGTGTGATAAAATAGATAGGGGTTGAATATACTATCAGGATCGATTAGATTGTAATAAAAAGCGGCTCGCGAACGACACTCTCTGGTTTACTCTCTGTTCACCGGACACTAACTCTAGACTGACACTGGCCGGACACGACTGACAGCTACGTATTATCTACACTGTCGCGATCCACATCCCAGACGGGGTATATATATTCACTGCTGAAACGCGGGTGAAAGCTGGCTGCTGTGTATCTATCTCCGTTTTTCTCTCTTTCTTTTTCTCGTTCGTGCCGGACACGAAGGAGGCTTATCGTCGCCAATGGGCCCTCCTCTTGGCGCCACGAACGCGGCAACGGCATTAAGCCGCGGCGCGCCGCGCGAGACTTACTTATAGTCGCAACGTCGTGCCGTGGCGCGGCGCGGCGCCGCGCCTCCGGGAGGGACTCCGACTTCTCTCAGGACTCGTACATTATGTGCGTACCACCGCGAGTTTCAGTCTCTCTCTCCTCTTTTGCCCGTTTCCTCTCGCTTTCCCTCCTCCGTTCTTCTCCTTTTTATCGGTGACCGTCGATCTATGTATCTCGTGTGTTTCGCTCGGACCGCAAGCAACCGGAAGCACTGCACGTGAAACGAACACGCGTACTACTCCCTTGCTTTCGTCGAGTAGCTTCCACATCGACCACGAGTCTCGGGGGGTACGCGTGATCCTCGCGTGTCCTCTCGATCATGATGATGACGTTCATCTTTCAAATGATCCTAATTTTTTTTTTTTTTTTTTTCTTCAAAAGGATCACTTCCTTTTTTTCTCCTTTTTTCCCCTTCTTTCTTGTTTCCGTAATTCACCGATCTCAGTAGATATCTCAGTTCTCTCCTCTCTTCTTCAGGTATGATTCACTGGAAAATAATTGACTGATATATAGTATAAGTCTCGTTATTGTAGCGTTAATGAGAAAAAATTGTTAGGATGACGCGATCGAGACTTTTCCTCGACAAAGGCACCAGACACGACTAGCGTGAACGTTTTCACGCGAGACAGCAAGAAGTCCCGACGATCCCTCGATGCCGGCGCACTGCATATGCGAAGGCGGTGTTTGCACCGATAACGAGAGCATTGCTCAACTTTTGACCTTTGCTTAGCCGCTCCGGGGTACACAGGCTGAAAGAAAATACCAGATAATTCGCTCGTGGGTCCCTCTCT
>NW_017100174.1:804266-805433 GCF_001263275.1 Habropoda laboriosa
CTCGCTCGATCTCTCTCTCTCTCTCTCTCTCTCTCTCTCGTTCTCGTTCTTTCTCCTTCTCTTATACCATCTTCCTTTTCATCTTTCTTCCTCGATTGCAGTAGCTAGTAGATGACACGTACGACCAACAACTCAGATTGTAAACGACTAATAAAAAGCAAAGAGAAAAAAGGCAAAGTCACATCATACTGTATCTTAATGATTATTTAACAATCGAACGCGCGAAAACAGAGTCTATGGTACACCCGTGCACGTGATCGTTACACGAATTTCATATTTTCAACTTTTTTCTTCCTTTACCTTTTTCTTTTCTCTCTCTTTTATTTCGATTCACGATGCACGTGATCGTTATCCTTTTCTCGATTATCACACGCAGAATTTTCAGTGTCCACTCGGAATTTCTCGGTAGACGGATCAATAAGAGACTTCCTAGAACAACAACGGGGATTCGATGAAAAATTCGATTATGCTGCTTTTCGCGAATAATCAACATCCGTGGAACGGACCGAACGAGAAACGTTTCTAGAATGTTGATTCACGCTGGGTCTCGTTCGTTACCTTTTTGTCAATTCCTCTTATCATTTTTGCTGACACGATAGATTTCGTGGCGGACAAACTGTCAGAAATTCCCCATCCGATCCTCGTCATCGACGTTGCTGTTGTCGTTTTCGTTGTCACGATGAATTTTCGACGGTGGCCAGGGAACGCTACTGGAATGTTGATCCGTTGAAGCATCCCGATCTTCGTTGTCGTCGTGCTCGTCCTTTTCCTCATCCGCTACGGTGAATGTTATCGTTTTCGCCACGGAGTTACCGATCCTTATCGATGTCGAAGACACGACGGGGAACTGACACGACTATTAAGAGCTGAGCCGGAGATTTAGGTAGGTGTCAAGTTGGTACACACGTCTCGCCTTTTACACGATGTTTAACGCGGCTCACGATCCTGCCGCGATGCAATTATCTGAGGTACGGTAGCCCCGATCCTGTCACATTTTCAACCGGTATCTTATCGAGAGAAACCTGTCAAATCGCGCTTGGCTGTTTTACATTAAGCTGTTTGTCATATATAATTTTGGTATATCGTGTTAAAAAGTAAGGAAAGAAAAGAAAAAAGAAGGATTTCAATAAACGACATGAAAGAAGAATTTTTCTCGTTGCGAGATTC
>NW_017100174.1:805443-820681 GCF_001263275.1 Habropoda laboriosa
CGTTCATTGATTTCCAATTCGAATAACTGATTGCAAATGGTGGGGGTGGTCGTCGATGATCGTAAGTGCTCTTTTGACGTTCTCTTTCGTTCGTTGTAAACTGATACAGATTAATTACCGACCTCGCCGATGGGTCGTATCTCCACGAACCGCGCGTCAACATCGTATCGCGATTTTTCACCGGTTTAAGTCTCTATGAATTCCATTGACACGATGCATCGTTAACATCATCATAATCATCGTCGCCGTCGTCATAGAGCGTTTCCTTGACAACGCGACAAAGAAGAAAGGGATCTCTTTAGACGACACTTTATTCCCTCACGCGCTTCTCTTCTTTCGTATATCATTAATGTCCCGTGAATGTTACAACAGTATCGTGCTCTATCTATCGAACATGCTAAATGAATCTCGCCTTGAGCAACAAAGAGACAAACGACAGTACATACATATTATGTACGTTATATATATATATATATATTTGTATGTATGTATATATATATTTCTGAAGATCCATAATGCAATCAATCAAGAGAACTCGTGTGTCTGTGTGCATGTGTGCGTGTGTATGTACATCGATTAATAAACGTGACGTTCCATGTTTTACAAATTAATATCAGAATGAAATGCATAACTGCTTCTCAAAATCCAATCAACACAGAGACACGACATTGAGCTGTAAACGATGTTTACGATATCGTCAATGATAATCGGCAGTCGAGGCACAATGTGTTTCGATAGCTGGACACGGATGTATTCTCTTCTGGAGAACCACTTTGTTCCGAAACACGATTGGCGGCCGATGTGCACCAGTAGAAACCGGTCATCTTACCACGTACCGGTGGCGTGCAAACGGGACGAGGACAAATCGGTGTCCCACCTCCCTACGGATGGCAAATTTGGGATCCGTGACCGCTCTTAATATCGCGGGGGGTTGGGGTGGGAGGAGGTGGTGCTCGAGGGATCACCCGGGGGGGCGGTGAGGAGGGTGGGAAAGGAGGGCGGTGAGGGAGAAGAAGGCACGAGCTGCGGAGGGACTAAACTCGATGTGTTAGTTAACGAATGCGAGAATGCGGCCTGGCGCCAACACACACGTACGCACGGTTCGACGTGTCACGCACTCCATCGCTACCGGCCTCGGTATTGGTTTATCCCTCCTACCGCCCGGCTTCCCTGGATCTCTCCCTGTTGCATAGCTTCAAGACACGCACGCGAACTTCTCGTTTTCTTCGTCGTCGTGAAAGAGGAACGACGGAAAGGAAGAAAGAGGAGCAATGCAGGAGGCAGCACCCAGCAGCAGTTTAGAGGACATAAAAGCATTAAGGTAGCGCGAGATAGTCAAAGCTAAGTTGGCGTTTCGAATTCTTGGGAGGATTCGTTCGAAACCAGTATGTGGAGCATGCCACCACCAGTCTTCTATGTTTGCTACGTTCACGAACGTGTGTGCGTGCGTGTGTACGTGGACGTGTTGTACATGTGTACGTGTTGTACATATGTACGTGTTGTACATATGTACGAGAGTCGACGATCGATGAATCGACGTAACTATTAATCAAACAGGTAGTCCAGTAGCTGACGATCGCTCGTGTCGAGGTGGTATCGAAATTGGTATTGAGATGCATCGATACCATTCGAATGTCGATCTTGCCGCCTGATCTTCCCTTTAAACATATAGATAGTAATTTACATTTACGTTTGTTCGTTTGTTACGTTTGTTAAGAATTATTATCTCAGATATATGTATATGTACACGGTACTTCTACCTGTATTTCTTCGTTTTTAAGAATTAGATCGCTTACTAAGAATTATTATCTCAGATATATGTATATGTACACGGTACTTCTACCTGTATTTCTTCGTTTTCTTTCTGCTCATTTCATTTTACATACATCACCAATGCTACTCTCTCTCTCTCTCTCTCTCTCTCTCTCTCTCTCTCTCTCTCTTCCAGTTTCTTTGGTTGGCTTTCATTTCATCCTGACATTATTGTTCAGAGTAAGGGAAACGGAGCAACGAGCTAAGCTATGCCAAGAACGGCAAAGCTCGCACCACTAAAGCAAGTTAAGTATGTACTAACGGGCAAGACTGCGAGGCATGTTAAATCGAGATAGCTACATCATTACGAAGCTGCAACTCTGGCTGGCGCCTCTCTATTTCTTGTTCCATAGGGCCAAGATGTAACCCTTACTTTTTCCCTCGTTGCATTGATACAGCGGTCTTCATTCTCCAAATATCTCCTATCTTGGGTAAACCGGACAATGTGTCATCCTTAATAACAGTAGACGTTATCAACGTTGATCATATATGTATATATATATACACGTTGCTACCTATATATACGTTACATATAGTCAGGTAACATAAATCGCCTGCTATTAATTTAGAAATATTCGATTAATTTTTATCAAGCAGATCAGACCGTACGGTAATCGATAAGAATAGACAAGAAGATTCACCATGCACCGATGTAACGGTCCTTTTCAAACGTGACTCAAAATGAGCAATTTTTTTCAGGGGATTTCTAAAAAATGCAATGTAACACTTTTAATGATCTTTATAAGTGAAAATAATTCTTTTGAAAAATTTACCACATACTTGAATACAGCAAGAAAAGAACGAGTGGACAAATCCTTATAAACGATAGTGGACACAGTTTCTCTCAATGTTTTCACCTCTTTTATTCTTGTATTATTCTTCTTTGTACTTTGACTTAATTTTTGTAGCAATCTAGATCCTTTACACAACTTTTTACTATTTTTCAACTGTATAACAGAAGTTGTATTGAAAATACCAGACCTACCAAAAGTTAGAGTGAAAATCAGTGAGATCCTCGTAAATTGTACATTTTTCAGGAACGTTGAGAGCCCCTGGCTGTGTGTGTTTATGATGGGATTTAAAGGAGCATCTCTCTTTCCTTCCTCCGACACGGGAACGGGTGAATCTCTTGGTTTTTCAGTTCTATCGGTCTTATTGGGCCTTTTTCTGCTCGGACGCCGGGGCGCCGGGGCCCGCTACGGTATGAGACGGGACGCGCCGTCACTTCCTGCATACAAAACTGAAGCACCATTAACATTCTTCTGCGGTGCACGATCGGCCGTATTATCTTCTACCGATATAAGTATGTATATACACGTGCATACGCATACAAAGAAACGCGTGTACTCGCATACTCGCGTGGCTCAGTCGATGCCCTAATCTGAATAATGCGATCGGCCTGCCATGAGTCTTCTTGCTTCTCTTTTTCATCTTCGTACGGATCACGCGATGTCCATGGCGAGTCGATGCCTCGCTTTCGATATGTACCCGGTGCTGGCAGTGCTCGAATTATCCTCTCGTCTATGTCGCTACGAAACAGAGAGGAACATCGTCGATCCGTGTCACTGGTACAGATCGATACAGTTGTTTCGATGTTTGTCACTGGTTCGACTTCGCGCTCCATGGAGCCCGACACCTTAAAGAACGATATGATTCAAAGCGAATGAATTTGTAAGTAATTATTTGTAAGATCAAAATGCATTCGAGAGTTTCCATCTGTACCAGCTTGAATAGCGAAATATTACCGTCTTTTTTAACCTTCAAACGTACACGTTCACAAAGGCGATAAAAATTTAAAATTTAAATTCGAGTACTATTCGTAGGATTCATAGTATAATGTTGCCTTTTAAATCGTATAAAGTGAAAGATAAACGTCGGTACTTCAGATTCTAGTTTTATTAGCAATGAAATGATTATTTTTGAATAACGTAAAATCATTCAGTATAAATATGTATATCTTATTTGGATATTAGTTTAATGCGTCGAAAGTTTATTAGGGATTGTTGATATTACGTACTGATACATAACTCCACTACTATCATCGACACATAATTCTCTACTTGTTATATTGCGTAAGTATGATATTCGACGATTGGAGTTTATGTTGCACGGAAATAATCGCGATTCACTAATTCAAATCGATGAAACTAGTAATCGATTCATATTTTCTCGTTTCTTTACTTTACTAGCGTCATCTAGCAGACATTGAAAAAACTTCGATATACATGGGTATTGCAGAAAAGCGATTCTTTTCAATTGTGCATCATGTTCTGTCTAGGGAATAATTGAGCCGGTGTATTGGCAACACTCGTACTGTCGTTGGTAAAGCGAATTCTGGGTAAAATAACGTGTGTCGTGTCGGCCGTCGCTGTAAAATTTCATCGGTGGGTTCATTAAAATAACGATTGCACGATAAAAACGAAATCCTAGAATTTAATTACGTAATTTCTTCATGTTCTTTCATCCGTTCGCGTTAAGATCAAATTTTTTGTCGCCTTTTAGATATCGAATATTTCGCCTCGGCAGTAGCTACTGACCGAGTGTCGTTTACAGACTTGTATCTGCGTGCTTGCGTGAGTGTAGAAGACGGTTCTGCATTACGTACCCTCCGTTTTAATACTATTGCTCATCTTTTTTAATTTTAGTCCTATCGCAGTAATTAAGGCCGATCAACGATGATTGACCTTACGGTGAAGACCTTGGATTCACAAAATCATGCTTTCTCTTTGGAGGACGATGTAAGTATTTTTTTGTCATTTTCGGACATTGAAGTCCTATCCTGTATGTTTTTGATTAACGATATCGTTCATTATATTATATTATATTCTCAAAAAGTATCGCTCATGATTATTCATCTACTTGCTCATACTATTTTTACAGTGCTGTACATTCCAGAACCAGCACTTACCATGAATATGATTTTTTTAAATATATAAGCTATTATTTTTTCACTCTTAAAAGCTACACTTTTTAAGTTATTTCTGCAGTTTTGTCACTCCTGCAGCATATAATTAGTTGCCTGGTGCATTAGTCTTTTGATAATTTTAATATGTGGTGTTAGGTTTATACAGTTTTGCATAATGTTTATAAGTACAACATTATACAATATTATATTTTCTTTGCACCATAACTGTTTTAATGCAATTCATATTGTATAATATTACTAAAAGGGAATAATTGAAAATGTAATGCATGATGTAATAATGTTGACTAATGTGAAATGTTTATAATAAAGTATGCGTTTAAACTTTTATTTTATTATGTTGGCAAATAGTTGATACATTTTAACATATCTCTACCAAGTATTGGCATATGTTAGATAGGATCAATAAAATCACAAACTGATTATAAATAAATTAATGAATATAAAGTATTTAGAAAGTATTATAGTTATTGATTCTTTTTTATAGCAAATTACAGTTAGAGGCTTTAAAGAATATATAGCAGAGACAGTAGCTGTACCTGCAGATTCACAAAGACTTATCTATTGTGGTAGAGTCCTTCAAGATGAGAAAAAATTAAATGAGTATGGTAAAGGATATTGTATTATATTATAATTATGAACATAAAATTGAAACATTTTAATAATGTAAATATTCATTTTAAATATTTATTTTAGATGTTAATGGAAAGGTTATACATTTGGTACAACGTGCACCACCTCAACATGGTCAACGTGGAAATGATGGAGGTCAAAGTCAGGGTCAGAATCATGGATCACAAATGTGGCAAAATCCACCAAGAACACATTATAGAGTTACTCGTACTCAGATGCATGGCAATGCTATGTATTTGGGTGCAATGTCAGTACCAGCTGAAATTGTGGAAGGTCATGGTACAATTATCAATATTTTCATACAATACAACCTAATTTTAAAAATTGTGTTTCTTAAACACTTTATATCATACTTTTCATACAGTATATTTTGCAATACATTTTTTATTTTACTTAATAGGAGTGCCAGTACCTCAATTAAGCAACAGTTTATCAAATGGTCGATTAATTGCTGCAAGACACATGCTTGAACGTGCAGATCGACTTATGGATAGACTTGAAAGTCCATCTCGTCCTACCAATGTTTCTGCACCTGAAAATAATCGGCCGTATTTAAGTCAAATAGTGCAACAGGCAGAAGTAGAACTACTTAACAGTTTCGGTAATAACGAAAATCGAATAAATCGTGATGTCAGATTAGTAGGAGCTGTTGCAGCTGCAATTGCAACATTACTTAGAGGTTTGTACATAACAAATAGCACAAATTAAAATATTTTATACCAATTATTACACACATAACTATAAATTATAAAAATAGGAAATAGTGATGACGGTGTTGAATCAAGGCCAGCAGCAGATACTAATGAAGAGAATCAATCAGATGCTCAACAGCAGCCGCCGCCACCACCACCACCACCACCACCACCATCATCACAACCACCACAACCACCACAACCATCACAACCATCTCGACCATCGCAACCATCGCAACCATCTCGACCATCGCAACCTTCGCAACCATCGCAGCCATCGCAAGCACCGCAACCTGAACAACAAGGGTCCACATCAAATACTGATGGACAGTCTAATAGACGATCGCAACAGTCAGGATCTTCTTATGCATATTTTATAGTTTTATAGTAAAAGATTATATTGCATAATTAATGAAGCTATTGTTTTTAGACTTCCACGATCTCCACAGTTGGCAGAGTTATTAGATATCTTACTGGATACTCAAACTCGTTTGCAACCTCACGTAGAACGTTATCTTATGCTCATGCGTGACGATCCTTCATTACCTCCAGGAGTAAGTACATAATGTTTTTAAACCTATAGTGCGGATATAAATGATTTCATATTTGAAATAGTTTGAAACGAAAAACTATTAATCTTTAGGGAAGACGTGTCGAAGAAAGCCAAACATTTGTGGATGGAGTTAGCGAATGCTTACATTATATGTCTCATGCTTGCCATGCTTTGAGCGATATAATTGTTGATATGAGTCAGCAACCGCCTAGAAATTTGCGATGTAGACCAATTATTATTCAACATTCAGCTATTTTACAGCCCGGTATACCAATTCAGGTAGAGGTGAGGAAGAGTGACTAATAGTATTTCAATTCTGTTCCATGTGTAATAAAATTATTTTATATTGTGTTTCTATTAGGCTCATATTAGTTTACGCGGTCTAAATGCAAATAATAATAATGGTAACGAAGAGAATGGGGACTCTGGAAGTACACCGGCACAATCAGATACAAATGAAGCTAGTACTGAAGATACAAATCAACAACAAGAATCTGAATCCAGTACTCAACAACAAGCTGAGCAACAACAACAACCAGAGCCAACACAATCTCCTTTTGGTATGCGCAATAATTTTCTTACGATTAACGAAATAAATTATTTGGATAACATAGTTAATTTTATGCTCTAGGTACAGTGTTTAATTTGCCGAATAACGTTGAAGTATTAATGGAAGTCAGTCCTGAAAGTAACATTGATGCTCCCTCAGGAAGTGAACAAAATCAAACTGGTGAAAATAATAATAATAACAACAACAATAATAATAATAGTGGTAAGTTCTCATTAACAATTTCAATATTAAACTTGCTTAAATGTATATCCATATAATTATTGTTTCATCGATCTTTTAGGAAGAGTGGGTGGTTCTAGCGGTCCATTTTCTTGGGGTTCAGCTCCTGCACCTGATTTCATACGAAATTTGATGCAAGCTGTTGCTGGTTACATGGTACAAGGTGGTATTACTACTACAACAATTACAACTCGAAATCCTCCAACAATGGGTCAGCAAACTGTTGCATCGATTGATAGTAGTGGAAATACAAACGCTGGACAAAGTACACAAGCGCGGTGTGTATATTATAATTTTTTGTATGGTACTATCAATTCTTACTGCTTTTAATTTACACATTATGTATTATTACAGAAGCAACGTTTCTACTCATCCTACTACAGCAACGCAGACTAGAAGTACATCACGACCACATGTATTTCATCAACAGGCTCATCCTTTAGGTGTTGGGATGAGTATAGGACAAGCATTTGATTTTGATCCATTCCTTCCTTGTAATTCACATCATATTCGCCGTACGTCGACTACAACTTCTAGTACTGTCACTTCGACGTCACAAGGAACACGAGCAAGTCAAACACCCACAAGTGACATTTTGACTCAGGCACAGACAGGTATACAATTTACATAACTATCAAACAAAAAATGATATGAAAATTGTAAAAAATTATTATGTTTTAGCTACAACTTCAAGTGCACCTAGCAATATCAGCTCTACAAATACTACAGCATCAACAACGTCACAAACGAATATAATACATGACACTTTGGACTACTTATTGCAACAAAGTTTTGCAGGTAGAGGTATTTCAATTGGAAGTGATTTAACACTTGCAGAAGAATTAGAACGTAGAGGTTTTCAAATCTCAACTCTCTTTTCCACTGAAAATACAGAGACTGAAGCAAATTTCCTCGTGAATTTATTTAATCTAGTGGTAATTAAAAAATATTTCTGTATAATTTACGTATGTAATGTTTATTTTAAGCTTAAGCGAAATATTTTCTTCTTTTTAAATAATTTTTTAGTTGCAAAATATAACGTTGGAAGGTTTAATAAGATTACGATTCGGCCAGTGGGAACCAATTTCTTATCTTAGAAAACCATTACAAGAATTTTTCCAACAATCTTTTCCAAACATTGCACCTGAAGTACTTCAGGAACAAGCTACAGAACGATTGATATCACAGTTGAGACGTTTCGAAAACTTTTTCAACACAGAAGAAGATATTCATAGCAGAAGCAGTTCTCGTGTGGATCTGTATGCCACTGTGGGAGGTTTACTTCGTCGTCATATCAAAGATATATTACAACACTTGTTTAATAATGGTATTCTTGTATATTGTTCACAAGTTTAATTTTTATCTTAATCAAAGTTACTATAACTTATCATTTGTTTCAGACATTGATGATGCTAGATTCGGACAAGAAATTCTTAATATTGTGTATATTACAGCTAGACAATTATGTACAATACTTCGATATTCCATTCGTGGTGGTCAAGCAGAATTAGAACTTGCTGCAGCTCGTTTCATGGTATGCTACATATTGTAAATGACCTAATAAATGATACACATGTCTTGTGTTCTAATAATCGATTTTACTCGTTATATAGAGTGAAGTATTGGATGATCTTGATCCTGCACTACAACGGAGCATGATGAGCTTATTTGTTTCTCAGTTTCGTAGTTTCAGTTTGCACTACACACAACTTCCAGATTCAGAAATTCTTCCACTTCTAGTGTACAAGGATGCACCTTCTCAAGCATCAACGGTGCCTTCGGCTCCAACGCATCAATCTTCACAACAAGCGCAGTCTGAAGCGGAGGCAAGTTACATATATATATTTCCGTGGAAATTTAATAAGTTACATAAATTTAATAATTAAATATGTATTATAGCCTATGGACACAGAAGTTGTAGAAGAAAGAACAACTTTTGAAGCATCTTCTCTACCAGAAGATAGAGAAGAAATTCCACAAACGTTCCCAGGTCATGAAGCACTACCTTCAGTAAGTAGATATTTATGTAGATATATGAATTTGTATTATAGGCAACAATAGCATAAAAAATTGCTCGTTTTAGGATTGGGTACCAATAATTGCTCGAGATGGAGTAAGGCAACGGCGCCAATTACAAATGCAGGGTATGACAAATGGTGGTGTAGCTACATTTAGCGATGCTTATTTAGGTACACTGCCTACTAAGAGGCGTAAACTTATCGAACAGCAAAAGCCACGATTGTTAGTTAGTCCTACTCCCAATCATTCAGAAATAGCGGCATCTATGGAACGTTTAGTAAGAGAAGGAGTAACTCGAGCCGGTGTCGAGGAAGTTGAAGGTGCTGCAGTCGCGGTAGCTGTCGATCCCGGTGTTAGACGTGCATTTGGTCAAGCAATCAGAGATTGCTTGAATCCCCACAGATATGGTACACCAGATTTTCCAGACCCTTTACGTTTCCCTAATGCGACAAACTATTTTGCTAATCAAGATAGGCCACAGAAATAATAATTATAAGGAGTATGCAGTTCATAATGGCTTAGAGTATTTATAAAGGAGAAACCAGGTAGCGTTAAAAAAGTGAGAAATTGCAGCGACCAAGGAATATAGAAGATATATTCACAACATATAATCACAAGTATCATTAGTAATTATGACTGTATACGTCAGTTTAATGCAGTGCGATCATTTTGATAAATCCTAAATACTTTCAAATATCACACAAGATATTACGTAAACTATTTTGGTTTGTTTAATCGATATAGCATGTAGTTTTGCAAGATATTAATTTCTCAATATATAAATGTGTTTAATAATTAAGAGTGTACGTTTCTATGTTATTAAAAATTACAGTAAATCGGCTACACTTGCTCTCTCCCGTTGTACTCTAAGCATCAATTGACCCCAACACGACACTATATTAAAATACTTCTTTCATATTAAAGCGCGTTTTTCTGTAGAATTATTGTTATGCAGATGAAATGTATTATTCTTACTCAAATGACACCTGTATAGGTATTATACAGATGGTAATGTGTATTATCTTACTTGTGACCTATGCATATTGTACGCTATTTAAGTGTCGTCGATATTAAAACGATTTTTTTAATATTGATTTCATCTTTTTAATGCCGATGACACTACCGATCAATAACTGTACTAACTTGTAGTCCAATATTCGGTTATAAGGGGATAGAGAAAACAGGTATGGTGGCCATCCATGGTAGTATTAAAAAAAGGAAAAATAACAAGAAAATTGATTAAACAATTTAATACAGCCCGCTATAACCACGAATTATCCACGGTTATAGTTTGTACCACGTAAGCTTTGTTGAATAATACGTTAAACTTTACCCAAATAATGTGTCTGTTTGTAATTTATGTAGATAATTAATTTCGATTGTGCAGCGTTATTGAATACAGAAGCGGGCTTTTTATACGAATCAAGGTATTGTGTTTTATGTACAATTTTGGGAAAACTATACGAAAATGATTTTAATCGTCTTGTAACCAGATTTCACCAGTCTTAAACATGGAAAAGAATTGAGTAGCCTAATAATGCGAAGGAAAAACAATTCCAAATTATACGTTAGTATTAATGTTAAGAAACATCGTATATGAATATTATTTGATAGATCATATATAATGTTAATAAAGTAATTGAAGTAATTTTATGTGATCATGACTTCGATTCTGATGTGTCCATACCAGTTATTGTTTTCATAATTAACGTAAGTACTGTTACAATGTATAGAGAAATAACTCTGCATAATCTTAAAAATATCAATATTCTTGGATAATCAACAATAGTTAAAATTTGATCTCTTATCTACTATAAATAATTTCTTAAGGAACAACATTATTGATGACGCATTATTTTTAACAAAATTTTCTTTATTAATAAACCAAAATTCTTTTTATGATTCTTTTACGTTGCGAACAAACATAATCCAATTCGTCAATACTGCACAGTTCAATCAGAATAACATTCCTTCTACAGTCACTTATATTCGTAGCATGTGTATAATTATACTCAAAGTAATAGATCGCGAATAAGACATTTTGACATGATGGAAACCTTAACTTTTAAGAAATAGAAATCTTTTTTGTTAATTATAAAATTTCCCTGAACTGTCAGTTTATCGTTTCCGCGTTTGTGCAACTATTGCCATCTATAAATTTCACCGCAATTTTTTTCATATCTGCTTCGAAGTTCCCAATCTATGTGCCCTCGTATTACACATGTTTTCCCGCTGCTTTTGTATACTCTTATTTCACTGAATTTTTACGGTAATGATTAATCGGTAATTTAGCAATTTATGAATGAAAAGCAAACATTTTATTCATGTCAAAATATCGACGATATACTTTTGGGTTTAACAGAGGGGGGAAAAGGCGTTCATCTGCTGAAACGCACTTGAAAACTCTTCTTGTTGACGATTGGTTTCATGAAAACGTCCGTTTGTAATGCTACCTCGGTAACGCCGCGCAAATCGTGGATAATTTCTACTAAGGGAACGATCTTAATCATTCGTATTTTTCGATATCTACCGTTTATAAAATTCATACTTCATGCATGAACGCATCATCAGTGTATACTCAGCAAATATCCAACAACGCTATCGCGTTATTGTCAGCGTACAAAGTGTTCGCGAAGAATTTGCGTGAAACACCGCGGAAAGCGTCTTTCAAACAAAGCGACCATAAACACCGTTCCGTTTACATACAACGAGACACAACGATATTGACCGAGTTAACAGTTTGCCAACCATTGGGGTCAATCTACCATTTTCCACGATATTATTCACAGTAAATAACATTTCATTTTCTCATATCATTCTAAAAAATGTTTCTCCACATTACTTTTCGGTAAATACAATAAACTATTTTCAAAGTTCACGTTGTTAATTTTCGGAATACATCGGTAACTCTCGCCGTCTATCTTTCTAAAATTCTTTAGAGATATCTACTCGAGTGTATATCTCATTCGGTTGACAGTGTGTTAATTTGTCGGGATTTAGAGGCGCCAAGGCGAATAGAATCCGATTAGAGATCGATCGAGGGCTCGAAACGTCGAACGTTTATCGAGGATTAAAAACGTTTATCGTCGAAACAACGCGTTAGATTGTTTGACCATGTTAATTGTTTATTCACGATAAGCGACACCGGTATAGACGTTCGACGTGTACAGATGCGATAAATCACTTATCGCGGCCAGGTAAACGTAGATAATGAAATTGTCGCTTCTTCGTCGTGTTACGAAATCGAAGTCAAACATCTGGAATCGGCTGAGCTCTCTTTCCGAAAGTATATTAGAAGAATACGACTACTGGATGTATCATTGTTACTTTTAAACACGATTGTTTCGTTCGATAATAACGTTCGTTAGTTTGGACATCTTCAATCGTACATAACCTCTCAATTTTATAAATACAGATTAAAATTAGAATCAACTTTATTACGAATACATATAATCTGCACCTCTCTGTATGCTAACTGTAATAAAAAAAAAATGTATATATACTGACCGATGTTACAAGGTACCGCATTAACCTTACAGTTTATAGTTTATCATATAATAAGCTGGAACAACGTATTTAAAAACGGTCCCACTAAAAAATGTAAAAGAAGAAAGTGAATGATTTAATGGCAAGGGTGGACGGGAGGTTCGCGCCAACCCTTCTTGTATTTAGTTAAAAAAATAGAAAAAGGAAGAAAAAAGAAAAACGGATTTCCCTTCCTCTACCAGTTGCCACTCGTTAATAGGCGCTCGTTAATATTGCGAGTGCCACTCTAGAATATCGAGGAGAGGTTTCCACTACCTTCCCTCCCTTTTTTCAGCATTTCACCATTCGCTACCCCCCCCCCCCTGGTTCCCCCATTCTCTGTCTCTTTCACGCGAGCGTGCCCAGGTAGTTTCTCTTTTTCACTCGCCGCAACACGAGCGTTCGTCGGATTAAGGCATAATGAAATTACGAGGGTCACGTCATTTTATAAAACGATCGTTAAACGTCGAGAGTGTTCGCTTGCCGTGGCTCTCGTCGAAATGACACCGCATTGAAAACGATCGATCGAAATCTCCGGCAAAAGAGCTCGGGGCGATGATGGAACGACATGACGAAGAGATGATGGAGGAGGAGGAGTAGGAGGAAGAGGAAAAGGAACGAAGGGTGGAGAGGGGCAGACCGAATTTCCGTAGAAAGGAAGAAAAAAAAGGGGGGGAGGGAAAAAGACAGCGGGATAAGTGGAATTTTATATACAATAACGGCACGCTAATAAATCGAGCCCCGGTCGATTATTAATTTAATCTAGACATTTTGACGAAATATATTGGAATTCCCTAAAATATCAAGCCAAAACGATGTGCATTGACACAGATTGTCATAAGTGCACGCGGAATTTTATGAACACGCGCGCTTGTTAACATTCCATGTGCCAAAATTCATTATAATTTATTGATGCGTCAAATATATCCGCCACTCTCGCCTCGTTCGTCCCTCTTCAAAATAACGAGTAAGATATATATGTATATATATACATATATATTTGTGTATATTGTATATACATATACATTGTATATATGTACATGTATGCATATGTGTACATGCGTATATCGGCGCTGTTTCAGTTTTCCTTTCAGTTTTATTTTCAATCGTTGGCATACCGTTTTCGCGCGCACCGTGACACGGCCAGCGTCGATTTTTCGCGATTTCGTCAATGAGCGGCGAGAGGTCGCGCCGAAACGGGCCGTCCGCGTGTCGCCGCATTCGTAAATACACTCGTAACGATATAATTGGCCGCGTCGGCGTGTATCCATTATATATCTGGCGCCGACGCGTCGCCATTGTTCTCAAGTTTTATTAATATTATTTTTCGACATTATCGAACGTATAAACCGTCTGACCAGAGGCGCTGGACATGGAACGAGAATTGATTGATAGTTTCACCGTCTAGTAATCTCTTAATACGCGGCATCGACATTCGAAATAATTTAACGAAACAGGGTGCTGGTAATTTCATTTGCAAATAGACATAGCTTAACCTTTCCCACTAATTTTACTCTCTTTTTTTCTCTACACTTACACCGGACGAAAGGTGGCGAGTGTAACGTACGCAATGTCTCTTTGTAATGCAATAAGATCGATAGCGCGGATGTTACTCTCCTCGACTCGAATAAATCCGTGACCGTATCCTAGACACAGAAAACAGTCGGGAGATAAACTTTTTCACGGAGGGGATAACACCTTCGTTGCACTTGTCAACGAAACGGTCGGGCTACCAGGAACGATATCGTCGAATGGACCTCCGGCTGCTCGTTGTCGCGGCTACGAACAAGAGGATTTTTCGGAGTCTGCGAGCGAAAGGCGTTGGTATTAATTGGCTGGACCAGTCCGTGTGGAGTGGACCGACGACGCGAACGGCAGACCACCACTACTTTTAGCAGCGTAGCCCGACGGTATCACCAGCACACACTATTGCCAACCCACACACATACACCATCCCATCGTGCAACGCTATTCTCTGGGTTCGAACGTTTTTCGTGGTCCCCGTGCCACGGAAATGTTCGTTCATTTGGTGACCGTCTCCTGCCTCCTCTTTCTTCTTTCTTCCGCGACCCCTGGGGTCGTACCCTCTTCCTTCTTCGACCCGTAGCCGCGCGGCACGGAACTTTCGAGGAGAGACCAGCGGGAGAGAGTATAGGCCGCGCTCGCTTGTAGCAGTGTCTATACACACGAATACTGGAACGTAGAAAGGCATAATAAAGGTCGGGGGAACGGTCCGCGCGGACTTAACAGCCGACTGTCAGCGCACGCTCCATATGGAAGCCAGTTGGTCG
>NW_017100174.1:820700-824296 GCF_001263275.1 Habropoda laboriosa
TGGCCTTTTTCGTTCTCGATTACGCCTCTTTATTCGCCCACTGGGCGTCGCCACCGATTTTTCCGTGCATAGGTTGGCTGACGTGGCTGGTTCGCGTCTCTTATAGGCCGATGTGCCGCTTTTTCCATCGTACGAACAGAACGAGAGTCCGCGCGGACTAGTCGAGGCCGAGGTTAAGACGCCTTGGCAATCAAGTAGAACCTCGGGCAAGCAGGGGCGGTTATGGGTGGTTATCGGAAAGGGGGTGCACCGCCAGCCGCACAGGCTATAGAGAAAGAGAGGATGTATATACGAAGGCGGCCATATTTAGAGAAGGAAATCAGTGAAGAGCATTTCGCGCCGTGTACCGTGTTTGACCGTCTGTCCTCGTCTCGCCATTGATAACGCTCATCCCTCTTTCCTTGTCACTCTCTCTCTCTTGACTCTCACCGTCCCTCGACTATCGGTGTGTTCCTTCTCCTGTTCCCTTCTTTAAGCGCGTCTCTCTACATACCGCTGTGTCTGCGCCCGTTGAATTTTGACGGATGAAAAGTAACTGAGGTCGTCAGAAGCGGCCGAGGTTTCTTCTTGCCAATGGGGAATTATGGTTTTGCGGCGGCGAAGGCGTCTCGACGATCATCGCCACGCGAAAAGACGAATCGAAACGTTGTTCTTCGCCGCGAAACCAGCTGCTCACTCACTCTCTCTCTCTCTCTTTCTTTCTTTCTCTTTCTTTCTCTCTCTTTCTTTCTCGTTCGTCGAGACGTCCTTTTAGCACGCGCGGTACTTTACGCACTCGAAAGAGAACTCGTCGCATCGGTATCTCTCCTCGTCTCGACGATCGGTTTTTATGGGAGAGAGAGAACGGTTCGCGGTGTTTGTTATTAACCAGAGTATATAGGGCTGCGATTCGGACAACTTTGCCGTTACTCCGTCGTAAATAGACCGGCGCATCGGAAAACTATTGTCGCGTATTTGATTCGACAGTGAGGCACAGAAGCGTGCTTCATGATTTTCCATAGGCTCCATACGTACACTATGACCTTTCGTGACATCCTACTGTATGTGTGTACACTTCGAGCGTCGCGTGTTCGCAAACCTTCCGTGGATCACCCTCTTCGCTGGCCGCAGTCCCTACGGGGCGCTGCAATAAGGGGCCGTATGCATTCGTATATATTCGTCGCGAATAACCATTGGCGTAAAGAAGAGTGGGCACGACGTTTCCGCGAATTAAACTCAACGCTATCTAGAGTTTTTAATATCGTGTTTTTTCAACACTCGCTTCATCGAATAGCGATCTGGTACGAATTTGTATTTCTAATTTAACAGAAAATCGTATAAATCATTCGTATTTCCTCTAATATCGAATATTTTCTTTCTTTTTTTTTTTTCATAAAATTTTTCTTTGCCACGAAACACTTATTATTACTTTCTTCTTTTTCACACGTGATCGATATCAAATGGAAATAAAATATCTTCACCCGTGGTGTTCCATCGTCGCGACGATCGTTAAAAAATTAGTTCTACGCTATTGTCGGTTCCCACGAAAGAACGCGAGCCACTTCTAAGCGCACGTAAACGTTCGTGCACGCGTCACAACGGTGTACGCGTATAATCGCGTATACCTCGAATCCGTGCGATCGTTCGAGCCCAGAGGCAGGCGACGGAGCTTTTCAAGCAAGGTTTTTGCGGTCGTCGACGGTGCCGTGCAGTCGGTGGTTGGTGTCGTCGACGGGCGCGAAGCGTTGCTCGAAGCTCGAGAGGTTTTTCTGCATCGCGCCTTCACGGTATGTAATGTCATTTCTCCTCGCCTCGGTGCTGTGACGAAAACACTCCTCCCGATTTCTCTACCATCCTTCTTTCCCCCTCTCTCTCTCTCTCTCTCTCTCTCTCTCTTTTTCTCCTTCTCCCTTTTTTTAATATCGTACTAGTACCCCCTCTGGGGGTCTCCGGCCTTTTTTATTTTGCACTTACCGCAATGTCGGAGCGTTCTCTGTTTAAGAGGTTACCTCGCAAAAGAACGTGGTTTTTTCGATTTCATCCGTGTGTGTACGAACCCGCGACCGCATTTATCGTCGGCTTCGTGTCGTCGCGGTCGTCCGACAAAGGGAAACGATTAACGGCACAATAAAAAGCGCGATAATATATTAAAAAGTAATAGTCCGTTTCTCCTTCTTGTTTTCTGTGTCTCTTTCTCTTCCCTACCCTCCCCCAACCCGCCAAATCTATCTCTATCTCTTTTTCTCTGTTCCTTTGTCTCGTTCACGTGGACGTAACAGGAACGCAGGTGGAGCGCGCACGATAAAAAGCATTTTTCAACTGAGAACCAAAGGAACCACCATCACCCTTTCCCCGCTTTTTTTTTTTCTTTTTTTCCTTTTTCGTTATATCCACGCGCTCGCGCCTGTGTGTTCGCCTACCTACGTATGAGCGTGTGTATGTGTACGGCGTTATCGACGCCCGGCAGAATTATTTTTTGCCCCGGTTTTATCGGCGCATGACCGACCTAGCCGCTTTGTTCCGTAGCAACGACTTCTAGATAGGATTCTAATGACTTTTCATATATCAATTCTCGGGGCTAGCGTAGGTCCAAAGATCCCGGGTTGCTGTGAAACTTTTCCGTTTAACAGCGACGGCCGTACTAACCGTGCGGTCGCGCCGGGTGATAAAACTTTCCGCTTGATCTATTGCCGCTTCGGCAATTAATTCTCGCGCGAGCGTGCTCGCGTTCATACACGCCGGGGCCCAGTTGATATCGTTGCTGCGTTCGTGTGTGTGTGCGTGCGCGCCGGTTATCAGGAAGCGTGGAAATAGTGACGGCCACTGGGAACATCGGATCGCGACGTTATAGGTGTTTTCGCGGAAAATCATTTTTTGATCGTTTTACCGAACACACGCCGCTGCCGCCTCCTCCCTCCCTCCCTCCCTCTGCCCCTTCGATGTGTACGTATAAATTCCGAAACTGACCGATCTTCGTTGAAGTTTTTATCCTACAAACTAGACGGCGGCGGCGGCTACAGTGGCGCGCTGGCATGTACAATAGGGAAAAATCAATGTAAAAAAGGATTTCATTTCATTTTTATCCACACAGATGGATACATATGTATAACGGAAAGTGTGTAAAAATGTTTGTATTGTGGAAGTGTCCGAGCGTGTACACACAATCATGGGGAATAATAAAAAATGTCCAATGTGTTAGGGCATTGTTTGTTCGATTGTTTTTTCAAAGAATTACTCTCTTTTGTCCGCGTATTTTCCCGGGGCGTATGAATAGGTTGGGGAAAACCGTTTGCTATTAGCAGTTGTTATTAAAACCACACGGCTGCTATGGGTGCGCACAGGTGAAACTTAATATACCTCGTCGTCGTAGGGTTGAAACAAAGTCGCGATATGTTTTTTTCTCCCTGCCCCCCCCCCTATTCTAGTGCGAAATAACTACACGTGTAACTATACTTGTACCGGGTCCCGCATCCCGTGTAGAACGGGATCAACTATCTTCGCGATAAACAGGTACGTACCTATGTACATAGGTACCTTGCGTGAAAAAACGAAACGAGAAGAGAGTCTCCCCTAGATTCGTAGTTCACCTTAAAAGCAAAAAAAAAGAAAGAAACAAC
>NW_017100174.1:824574-827242 GCF_001263275.1 Habropoda laboriosa
TGCGTCAATCTAAAAAAAAAAAGAAAAAAAAACGAAGATCGTTAAGAAGAGCATTCGGTCGTCGGATGCACCGGTGCAAAGTGGCGTGGTAGCGCGAAATGCTTTCGCCGGATATCGAGCGGACGTGTAGCCGGCGCGTAGCAATTGATGGCCGAGCCAATTGGCAGCCGGGCACTTGGCAAGAATGATGCAATTAACCAATAAACACGTTTTCCGACCGGCCAAGTGCACGTACACGAGCCACAGAGCAAGTGTATACACATGCGTGTATAGATCCTGTCTCTCCCTCTCTCTCTCTCGCTCTCTTTCTCGTTGTACGAGAGCACACGTCGTCTACGTCGTCGCGAGCAGTCACGTTCCACGTCTCCGTCAGACATTCCACGATTATCCGCCTTCCGCGATCACATTCCCGCTTTGTCTCTCCCCCTCTCCGCCTTCGATCCCCTTCCGATAATTCGGCCGACGTCGTACCTACCTACTTCACGCGGTGAATCGAAAGTCGTGCCTCTGAGTCTCAAATAAACCGGTCACCCGGTGTTAACTTTCAACGGTACTTTTTGGACACCTTTCGATCGCTTGCCTAACACAGTCTTGTCGAAGGGGATAATGTATCCTTGAATATAGTACGTCGATCGGTTTTGGTAATTGTTCGGCGTATCGGACAAATAGCCGGTGTCAATATTTCGCGAATGCAACGTGTTGTGTAAGTACGTATGTCTTCACGTTGGAAGAACGTTTTCGTGGATAGTTTCGCGCTGTCTGAAATGACACGAACGATACGAATTGTCCTTGAGGGACATGTATATCGACGCAGGCTATAGGCGCGCACCTGTCGCGTCGTTTTTCACTTGGAGCGCCGTCTCGCGTAGAGTTTCCGTACCGTCCCTTCGACTGTACGTTTCCCTTTAATTTCTTCGATGCCGAAAATCGAAGGTGGCGATAATATATCCTTACTGTACGTCGATTATTGCTCGGTAACGTTCGAATACATGTATTCAGCTCGTAATTGTTCGGCGTATCGGACAAATAGCCGGTGTCGATATTTCACCAATGTAACGTATTGTACGTCTTCACGTTGGAAGAACATTTTTATGGATAGTTTCGTGCTGTCTGAAATGACGCGAACGATACGAAGAGTGTCCTCGAGGAACATGTATATCGGCGCAGGCTATAGCCGCATCTATCGCTTCGTTTTTCACTTGGAGCCTTGCGTATTCTGTCTCTCTGACTGTGTAAGTACGTTTCGCTTTAATTTCTTCCACGCCGAAAATCGAAGGTTCAACGTGGATTTGATGTATACGCCTATATGTTTGGTTTAACAAGCACGTTTCGGTTTAACATTCTGATAATGTTCGGCATGAGCTAGTGCAAGAATAACGTTCGGGAAAGAACGTGTGTACACGTACGTACGTGAGAAACGGCTGTTTTTCTTCGACGAGCCGACAGACTGGGTCGCATGCACGGGACACGTTACGCCCATAATTACGTAATCTTTCGATCCCGCCAGAATTATCACGTATAGCCGTGCAATCGATTCGATGGCCGGGCCCGATCAATTTCGCCGCCCGACAAACCGACCGAACAATAGACCGATGTAAATAAACAGAGCAGCCTGGCCGAACGTAGGAATTCTGTCGGCGTTAATAAACCATGCGTTGACAAACATTCGCGTTAAACAAACTATAAACACCGATGATCCGAAATATTCGTCATCGTCGTTGATAAACGGAGGGGAATCGGCCGCGTCTGTTTAAATAGGGTGGCGCGGCGAGCACGAAGCAATTGGCGGTGTTATGACGGAGAAAAAAATTCCGAACGACCGGAATCGATAGCTATTCCCATCGAAACCGCTATCTTTCACGCGTGCAGATATCGCGCAGCTTCAAGAACGACGACTTTCGTGTTGCGTTCGATAAAAAACGTTTATCGAAAAGAGAAGAAAATGTGAAAAAATTATATTTCACGTGATTCTGTTTTTTCAAATTTGAAATCTGGAAGATTGAAACGGCGATCCGTGTTCGGATTCGTGCATAACACCGGCGAGATTTTTATGGAATGGAGGAAATGATCGCAGGAGCAAGGGGAAGAAAGGAAGAGTTAACCTTTCTTTCTTGCTGTTTTTTTTTCTTTTTTTCTTTTTTTTTTGGTAAATCCAACAAAACGGGGGAAACGTTTTGAGAAAACGTCAACCCATTCGTCACAGGTGGACAACGTAAAATACGGCGTTAACTTCGTTCCGTTTGCCCAGAGAAAGGCAACCAGTTTTTACGCTCGATCTTCCGTGGCTCGCGTTCCAATGTAACGCGAGGATAAGAAGCAGGGAGAAGCAAAACGGGGAAGATAAAAAGGGGGAAAATAAAGAAAAGAAAGAAAAAGAAGAGCTATCCGCCGGGTTTTAATGTAACGCTCGTAATATTTGGTATGGCGTCCTATTTTTGTGCGGGGCGTTATCCGGTTAAACGCGTCGTCAATATGTCAGAAGATAGCGGAGCAGCAAGGAATTTCGTATCGAGCGTTCCAGTTCGATGACAAGCGATGACGTGTTCCTTTCCAGCTTTCGCGTCGGCTCGAATTATGCGGCACACGGATTTCTGTATATTGTACTACAGTAAGCGGTTCCGTGCTTTACATTAGCCTTTACAAACCGCGCGAGTCCCGCGCGCCGTGA
>NW_017100174.1:827349-834657 GCF_001263275.1 Habropoda laboriosa
CTTTGCTTAATGGACGAACGAGCGCGATTCTCTAGCATGGAAACCAGCTCGTCTAAGGGCTTCTTTTCTCCTCCGCTGATCGATGCAAGATTAATTTTCGATCGTTGGAGTCTGTTTAACCGTGATTCGGGAAATAAACGAAACTCGCTAAATACTCGGTTACATTTTCTCTTCTTCACTTAGTCTGTATTAATTGTGAAATGTGAAAGGTTAAATTGTAGTAATGTTGATATAACAGGAATTGAAGTTCGCAAAGAGTGTTTTTTAATACTTTTTATTCGTAAAATTTGTGACACTGCTGGATCCAAGTGTACTCTTCTAAATAATAAAGAGAAGAAACATCGCTATCGGAACATACTTAGGTAGCTTCCAGGAAGAAAAATCACAAGTATAGCCGTATTTCTATGCTGCGGAGCTATCCATAACCCCTTAAACCCAACTCGTTAAAGCGCCTAACGAACGCTAATATTTCACGATTAAAGCCGTCAAACGATACACAGGAACGCGCGCGGGCACAACGATTATAGCGCGGAATATCAGCGCGGCAGAAACGGCGAGCGAGAGAAAAAAAAAAAAGAGAAAGAATGGCCTACCCCCTTGTCTGCGAGCTCGCTGCGTAACGATTAGCTCGAATTACAGTCGCTAAAGCACGTTGGCTCGGCGCACGTTGCTCAGCTACGGTGTCATTAGCGGCCTCTGGTAATTTCTTCTTCCATTTGCCCGGTGTACGCGAAATTTTCGTGACGAACGGGGCTCGCGTGTCACCGCTCGTTAAACCCCCTCTCTCCCCCGTCACTCCTCTCTATTGCAAGAAGTCTTCACCCCCCACCCACCTTCTCCGCTGTTCCTAACACACCCTTGTTCTTCTTTCGTCCGCTAAATAACGATAAGATTAAGCGTCAGCCGGCCCGAGTGCAGGAAGGGTAAAGTGATAATAATTGTTTGCAGGGAGTTGAAGCGGAAAGGTCGTCGATGCTCGCCACCCTATCCGAAGGGGATGAACGTTGGAGCTCTTGTAACAGGGTGTGCATGCGTGTACACGTACATATGTATGTATAGAGACGTCGAACGTGGTAGACACACCACGCTCTCCTCGAGAGTTGGAGTCACTGGGACGAAAAGAGGCTGAAGTGGTGGGGGAAGGTAGCAGTGTCGTGGGGGAGGGGGGTTGAGGTGGGCGGGGTGCGCGACAAGTAAGAGGTCGAGGATGAAATGGACAGGCGACGGTGCGAGACAAGGCGAGGACGAAAATGAGAGAAACTAAACGAGCGTGACGAGGATGACGAATGACCGAGAGCAGGCTAAACTCCGATTTGAAAGGTTCGTGGGTACGAATGGGACGAGTGTAAACTGAACGAAAAACGCAGAACTATGGGTGGAAGGTTCCGGTAATTTTAGTGGAACGATGGAAGCATGAACGAGGGATTTAGAAGAGGGGAAATATATTTATTTGTCGTATATATGTATATGTAGTTGTTTGATGTTTCTTTTGTCGTTCCGAGAACGAGACGTAGCGAGGAGTGAGAGAAATTTGGAAAAATGTTGAATTTGCAGTTTCTTCTACGAGACAGATATTTGTTTCGTTACGCAGAAATCAATTTCACGACGACCGTTTCACATCGATCTCCTTTAGTTGCGTACGTTGAAATACGAAATAGAGAAAGAAAGATAATGATTCGAGGATCATTCGAGCATCGCGGATTATTGAATTTAATAAGAGCATCGAAGAAATAGCGAGGTAGCGAATCGATCATTGAAGCGATCAAATTTGCATGTAATAAAGAGGAAGGTTAACACGAGTTTTCCGGCGCGCGCGTTAGCGATGTTCTAGCGTGTCCGTGGTAATAATTTAATACACGCCCGGTGTAATGCAGCTACAAACTTACCGCAAGATATACCAGCGTGCGCGCGCGAATCTCGTTTTTGTGGAAGTAAAAATGTAAAGCGGATCGCGACGAACGGATTCCCCCGGTCGGTTTCTCGGTTCTGAAACGTAGAGCACACCGACCGCGCGACCGGACGGAAAAGAGACGAACGAGCTAAGAGGCCGATTGTCGGAGAGGCGCTCGAGTACGAGAAGGAGAAGGGGCGACATGGCAGCTTGGTGGGACTGAGCGAGATGGAAAAGACGAGCAAAGGGGAGACCACGTGGTATCGCGGTAAGCAGTGGGAGGGCGTAGCGGTCGGTGGTGCGGGAGAAGGAGAGGGAAGAGCTTCCCCTCGACTCTGCGGTTGATTAGTTGATACCCGTCCGTCGTCGAGGGTAGATCGTTCGAGGTTCACGTCTTACGTTACGTATGGTGGCATCGCGTATTCGTATCGCGTATACTCCAACGTGATTCAACATATTCCTATTCCATCCGGTGTGTCTATACCGTATCGTCGCTTTTCCTCTCGATGTATTATTGTGAAACGGGTACGAAGTGAGCCAGTGACCACAGAGAGAGGACTCGAGGAAGAAAGTGACAGTGCCAGTTAGTGTGTGCTCTCGCCTCGACTCTATCCTGCCTGTTTGCCTTGTGTCTATTTTTCTACCGTTTCGTTCGTTCGTTCTTTCTTTCTTTCTTTCTTTTTCTGTCGGTTTTTTTTCGTTACTGACCAGTGAATAATAGTGCGTACTGGCTATGACCTGGGATACCGCCGGATATACCTGAGGATAACGGGAGACATATCCATTACTCCTGACAGGACTTCGTCGTGACGGGAGGAAGCCAACATAACCTCTTCGAGGGTCTTTGACGATAAGATGTACCCCAGTGCCGGTATAAACGCTGCGGCAGCTGTGGCTGTGGCAGCTGCAGCACGGCACCCGGTAAGTGGTTTTATTTCTTTTTCTCCTTGTCCATCTTTTTTTCCCTTCTTTCTCGCTTACGTACACGCTCGACAGGAATGACTGGCACGACGTTCGCGATAAAAATAAAACTCGTGAAGATTTGAGGTATTGAGACATCTTGTTGTGAGTTCACCAGGCGAAAGGTTTGATTTTCCTGTTCAAGTGAGCCGTGTGACTCGTTCCGTCGCTACCGACGCGACCAACCAAATCCACGCTATCCTCGTAAAATCGTGTTTCTAATCTAAACGAACTAAGTTCCAACGTTTAATATGTAAATATGGTGAACATTAGAGCGTCTTTTGCAATGTGGTTAAATGTTACTAACTATTAGCGGCGAACGTCTTGAACAGCTTTTTTTACTCCAATTATCAACAGAACTACATTTTTTCCTTTCAAACCGCTTATCGAATACCACTTGGAGTTTCTAGTTATCTGAAAATTATACACGTAGAGAGAGAGAGAGAGACGAGGCCGATTAACTTGTGCCGGTGACCTTACTGCTCCGTCTTACCATCAATAGTCGATGATTACAAAGTGACCGTGAAAACATTCAGATCCGTGGCAAGATACGATTAATGTTTCATCGTAGTCAGTGTTTTCCTGACATTGCTCTGTGTGTTGTATACCGGCGGACTCGTCGCGTTGTCGTTTCAGGCATAATACAAAACCGGTGAAATTAAATTTAACCTTCCACCGTCGGGAGTGGCATAACAATTTAAACACGCCCGAAAGAATAAGGTTACTGAAAATTGCACCTGGGGTATATAGGCAACCCGTCATCGAATGTTTGTTCATTTTTTTTTCTCTCCTCGCCGATACACTCTCTACCTGTCTTTATCGCTCTTTTTCTCCGTGTGCTACTCTCTCGCAATTCATCGTCTCGTTTTCGCTACGGATATTGAACACACATCGCGTGTATCCTCGCCTATTCGAAAATCCTTTCAATTGCGAGCGCACTTTCGATAAGTATCGTTCGTTGCAGCACACCGGTCGCGAGCCTCTATCCATGCTAATTCGAGATACCGATATATCGACTGGTATATATACAGCCACCATAGGACTCTCCTCTTCCGTCAGATGGATTCCGTAGTCCATGGTCTGTTTTTTCCTCCCTTTCCCCACTCCTCCACCGTGCGCAGCATCACTCGAACGGAATAAAAAAAGGCAGACCTGAAAAGTACTGTCAGAGTTTTTCCTTTTTTTCTCTCTCGTTTTTTTTTTTCGAGCCAGTCCGAACGGCAGCGACGGCAGGCGACTCGCGCTCGCGCGCACACCCGCCAGACGGACTCTTTCGGATCGTTAGTCGAATGAATCCAGTCCCGTATTTATTTTCTCTCGATAGTTTACCCACGTTCTGCGCCCATCCCTCGTTTCACCACTCCCACCATTCCGCCCTTCCCCCTACCGCCTGCAGTCCATCACTCTCTCTTCTTGCAAAGCATATACACGCGGGTAGAAACTCCGACGCGCGAGACAGTTTGCACACGCGTCGTCGCGCTTAAATACTCGTACGCGCAATTTCTTTCCTGCGCCCGTATAAATACGCACTCTATGAAAATTCACGCGAATGCTTAATCTTTTTTTTTTACTCCGCCATCTCTTTTTTTTTTTACTCCGCCATCTTCTTTTTTCGAACCTTTAGCTAACATTGATTCACTACTATATCGAGTACAACGAATATAGATGTTGAGAAATCTAGAAACGAACGTTGCATGATATTCGTTTCCAACCTAATTTTAACCTAAAAAAAGATACCGTTGAAATTCCATTTTATAAAATGGAAGTGATCTTCGAAACATTGAAAATAATCATTGCTGCATACGTCTTTGTTACTTCACAAATTTTTTGGTAGGACAAATACATATAGTTTACAGACTAATTGTGAGTCGTCGAGTCAAACGGACTACCCTGTATATAGCAAGCGGTCGTCCATAGCTTGCGTGCGCTTCGCTGGCGCGTGGTTGCGCGCGCGGTGTACAGACGGATGGTCAGACGGTGGCGCAGAAACGGTCGGAAAGGGAACGAGCGAGCGAGCGAGCAGAGGGGAAAAGAGATCGTGGAACGCGCGTTGGCTCGTCGACGGAATAATATTTGGCCGGCGTGCAAATTTTCATTCGGCCGTAAACAGGCCGCGAGCCGAGGCGGAAAAGCTTGTCCGGTACACGATGAAAATAAATGCGTGTATCATGACCGCCGTCGGCCAATATCCGCAATTACATTATGCTCGGTACATGCCACCCGTGGCTAACCTATCGACGATTACCAACCGAGTAAAGCGCGCTCTCGAAGGGGGGAAAAAAACTAAGACTGGGGAAACGAAAGAAACATTGGTGGGAAAGGAAGGAAGCAGAGTATCCAGGTTAAGAAGAGTGAGAGTGAGAGAGACGAGGAGTTCTGTGTCGTAGGGAATTATTTGAAACGTTCTGGAACATTTCCAATACGGTATCGAAAGTGGAGCAGATTTGCTCGCTTTAAAAGCCAGGTTTAGGCGATCCATTTTTATTCGATGTGTCCTACTGCCGCGTGATCGCTGTTTTATCGTCCCAATCGTATAACGTGTGCGTGTCGACGGACACGCTTCTTCCTGTCGTGCTCCCGTTAACGATCGGTTACTCGTTCGATGAAAAATTGCGGTCGCTCGAAATTATGGTAAGTCGATAAAAGAAATTTCTCAGTAATAGAAGAATTTTATTTACGGTAACATGTTGAAAAAGACAAACAACGTACGAAATAAAGAAAATAAACGAGATCTATTGCTTTCGAGAAACGGAGAGGTTAAGATACATGGATAGAAATAGATTTTTTTTCCAGCTAGCTTTATCACATCAATTTTTACCTATTTTAATAAATACACCCTTCAAGTGCAGTATTACCTTTTTCTAACACCCTATATAACAGACCATTCGCACATAACCTCGTCTCTTTTATCCGCTCGTAAACGAATCTTCGTTTTAACACGTATCTTTCGTCAAGTTGGTAGCAGTCGGTTATTCCCCCTCCCTGTTTTATCACAGTAATACGCGCCGTTTACAGGTTTCTCGTAATCGATAGGGTGTTGTAAAAATTTACCTCTAGAGGGACGGTAAGGTTCGACGGGTCCACTTGGACGTCTCTCTTTTCCAGGCGTTCATTCCTTTGTCCCCTTTTCACCGGACTTTGGACGACCGTATCCTTAACTTTTCCACGCTTTAATCCGGTAATCCTATTAACATTTGTAGTGATCGTAAAATTCGAGCCTGCCTCTCTCCCTCTGCGCAGGTGAGGTTACAATTTACAGAGGGGACGCTCGATTGTTGACAAGTGCCTGCAATGTAAACACAGGTGCACGGGTCTTGAAAAGAGACGGGGGGGGAAAAAAAAATGGTTACCTGGGTCGCGATCGGCTCCGACATCGGTCATGTTTACCCGGCATTGTCGGCCTCGATTGTTTGTCCGGCTCGTTACCGGAGTTCCTCCTACTTTTATCGATCCTTTCACGGTTCTGAATAATATTCTTTCGACGTTAAGCGCGACCGGTTGCGACGAGGATCGCTTCTGCAAGATTCCTGTTCGTTGGAAACTGCAGGAAGCTCGTTTGAAACACAAAACGAGTCGTGTGTGAGGTTATTCGAATAGCAATATTTGGAGGAGTTCAAAAAATTTGAGTTCGTTCGTTTGATGTTCAGGGACTGTGAATATTTCGTAGAGGAAAAATGAAATTTGTATCAATTTTCAAGAATTCTGTTGTATTCGAGTTGTTCGAATGGTTTTAAAAATTGCAGTTCGTTCGTTTGAAGTCTAGCAGAGGAAAAATGAAATTTGTATAAATTTTCAAGAATTTTGTTGTATTCGAGTGAAACGATCTACAGTTCCTTGTTTTAGGTAATATTTTTTATTGCCGTCTCAATGAAATATTAAGTCGAAATCGAAATGTATTAACAAAGATTTTCGAAAACATGGCTTGCTTCACGTCACTAAAATATATCCTACAATATTATCGCAAATACTACTGAAATTCACGTGAATTCTAAATAATCTTCCTTTATTAATACATCTACCAACCGTTCACTCTACTTCCAGCAAGATTAAAAGCTTCCTCCCGGTACGCCATTACAGTATTCCCTAATATTTTATTTCTCTCCCTAATCTCGCTTTGATCGATCGTCGAATTTAAACGAGTCTCAAATTTCCACGAGCCCTCTCTCTCTCTCTGCCTCTGTATAAAACTCATCACCGCGTCGTCGAATGAAAAAGGAGGAATCGTTGAAATTGAAATACCCGGTACATTTGCCCGCGAATCGAGTTAAATCCCCCGCGATAATGGAACCTAGACACCCCCACCCCTATCTTACCTCTAATTATTATATCGCGATATACGCGGGAACAATCGGCCGCGTCGTATAATTGTCGTCTGGCGTGTGGAAACGAAGAAAAGAGGGGCGAGCGCGCGCGGGATGTTAGGGGCGAGGGGGCAGAGGGACGAGAAAGAGGGGCGC
>NW_017100174.1:834759-860240 GCF_001263275.1 Habropoda laboriosa
GGAGTGGGGCGAATAAAGGGGTTCGAAGTACGATAGCACGAAATTCGCGGTCCGCACGCTCGCGAGCTTCCGCAGAGACCGCAATATGCATTGGTAATTACACGGGATGAATTACACCGCGGAATGAGCGAAGCGTGTTACGTGTAATTGGCGCGCATTATAAATCTCGCGACGTGCAAATAGCTCCGCGCCTCCATTCCGCGTTGGATCCGTGGATATCGGTGTGTGTTGGGTGTGGATCGAGTTGCGTGCGTCCGGGAGGAGAGCGGCAAGCTCGTTCTTTTCCGGTTGACGTTGCGTCGCTTTCGTTTTTGTTGCGAATCGTTTCGCGATAATTTATCGTTACACGCTACTCGCGTTATATCGAACGCGGGACGACGTCGACGAGCAGCAGAGGTGGATACGAGAGATTTAGATGGAACGATGTTTTTAAGGACGTTTCATTTCCATGTTTCTGTCGTTGTTATCGTCGCTGTTTAATATCCCGCAACGGCTGACCTGTTAATCGCTAATTATTCAAGAAACTACGACAGGTGAACTTGATTCCGTTTTGTACATTATTTCGTACTCGCTTCTTTCGTATAGAATAGGTAACAGTGTGAGCAGAGTTTTAATATTCTTAGACTAAGTGGTTCGATTAGGAGTACACCGTTAACAGAATTAGAATATAAATGTCGATTCTCCCGGTGGTGGTGTAAAATTGGGATAAATAATTGAACGCCGTTTTAGACGGTGCTAATGCTTCTTTGGAGGCACGTACAAACACTTTCTTAACGCTTCGCAAATGAATCGTGTCAACTTGGACATTTAGTACCGTCTCTATCGTTATTCAAAGCACCGTTCCCCAAATTTCTTAAACTCCTAACCTGACGTCTCTTCTCTCTCACGCATCTCTCTCGCGGTACATTCCTACAAAAATTCTTAATCCTGCGTCAATGGTTCTGAAAAAAAAACGTAAGGTTCACAACTTCCGTTCTCCAGGGATCAATCGAATCTTCCTCGTCTTCGATCCTCGTCGTTTAAACGACGCCCAAACAAGCTCTCCGCTCTTGAAGGCGCTAAAAGCCTTTCGGGAATTACTAATTTGCATGGAACGCAAACGACCGAACGGAATTTCGCGTCGTTAGTCAACGACGCCGTAGCGAGTTTATCGCGGTCGTGAAAGCAAGAGGGTAAGGGCGGGGGGGGATAAAGAGAGAGTGAGAGAGAGGAGGAAGTCTCCTGACGCGTATACACGGACCACCGCCCTAGCTCTTTCTCGAAGCTCGAAGAGTTACACCTTTCTTCTGCTTCTCACATCGCGACTCATTTCAGCGGGCTGGTACTTGACCGAGTTGACACAGGCGGTGTTATTGGCACTCTGGAGGGCCGCCAGGGTTGTTTACGTACAAGCTGTACAAATATTATTTCCGGACAAACTGGCTCGCCGATCATTACGAAACTCCAGGCGGAAAGTTTTAACAGCGACCCCTACGCCCCCCTTTTCACCGCCTCCTCCTTCGTTCCGTCGTCCTCCAGACGATACTTTAAACTTCCAGACGGGATCGATCGTTAGGATCGACCCGGTGTTTCCGGGAGGACTACTTGAACCACGGCTCACACAGGGATTTCGAACCACCTCCGCCGTCGTTGGAACGTTTGCGGTCGGACAATCGAACGGTGGAGTTTTCTTTTTTCACCGGTGGAATTCCGTGAAACTGTTCTCTGGTAAACTTACCGTGCCGGATGGTTTCGATGTTAAAAGGTTATCGAAATTGTACAGTCCGAGATTGAGATCGAGCTTAGCTCGCCTTGTTTGCCATTCGAATGGAAAATAATGGCGATAGCGGTGTGTGCCGAGTGGTTTTCACATTTTTACCGGAATTTCGCTTCGACGAGAGAATTTTTATTCGAAGTTTCCGATAGCGGGAAATGTTCAAACGCCGATTTCAGTGTTGCACGGCGTTCCTTGTGTTTGGACAGACGAATTGATGGAGATAAATTAGCGAATTAATACGATAAGTTTAAATGGATTTCTACCAGGTGGTAATTAACAAACATTAAGCAGGTTATATATAACGGTGAAGATAAATTCAGTGATCTAGGTAAACGTTAGATATAGGTTACATTATATAAAACAATTAGGTATGATATCGCCTATACAAATAACAGTTTATGGCTCGGTACAGAATTCACCATGTGAAAATCTTTAACTTACTCCAGAAGGTAGATAGCCTGTTCAAATATTATTATACCTACTAAGTATAATAAATTTTCTATTCCCGACAATTAGCTTAAACAGTATTCACTTTTGTGTTTCTTCGCTGTGTATACAGATACGAAGTTTAGCCAAAGATTCGCCAAATTATCACGTTAAATCTCGTCGAAAAATTTTTCTTCGACTATTTGAACAATACATTAGGACCAAGTAAAAATCTCGTCGGTGTGGTTGGAAAGAGAAGGAAGAATATACATTATTTATAGACAGACGTTCGTTCTAAAAAGTCACGATGTCACATTCTCAAATTTTCGAGCTCGATTTCTCGCATTCATTTTTTACGACCGCGATCAGTCACGTCTTATATAGCTCGTGTTGAAGATAACTTGAAAAGAATGATTTCCAGTGAAATATCGCGGGAATCTGCGCGTCATTCCCTCCGATATTGCTCCGAATAAATCACGTTCCGCGCGGAATGCCTTTATTGACGTACGACTGTCTTGTACGTGTCGTAAACGTGAAAGAGGAGTATTCGAAAGCACGTATATATGTATGTACATGCGCGTATATGTGCTTCACGACGATACGGTTTTGTCTAAAAATTTCAGAACAGGATGACGCAAATCCTCGACAAACTCGGCCACGGGAATATTTCCCGGGATGCTAAAGGTGCATTTTCATTCGCGTTGGAGAGGATACGCGTCGAACGGAGACTTTTGAATACTCGAGACGAAAAGTCGAGCGTAGAGCGATTGCATGCTTATCGCTGTGATATCTCGACACGAATTTGTTCCTCTGCGAATAAAACCGGCGCGCACACATCGCGTACAGATGTATACATAGGTATATATCTGCGTGTTTGTGGTCGCCGTTGACGTATCGGCGAATATCTAAAGTGGCTCTTTTCGTAACACGTCTGGAAATTCGGCTCGCGATCGCCGAAAAAAAGAACCGAGGATATCGTCTACGATACCAGAGTTATCGTGTTTCTTCGCGATACCCCGCGATACCATCCCCTTTCTTTTTTTCTTGCAATCTTTAATACATCGCTTATAAATAGCAGAATCTTGAGATTTTTTGAACGACGCGAGAGAGAAAGTAAGAAATTCGACGAATTCGTTGGATAATTCTTTTTTCTTCTCTCGCACGCGATAACGAGAACGTTCAAGTAACCCTATTTCGCTGCTTTCAATTGTGAGAGAGGGGGAAATATTGATTCCCGATGATTATTCCGGTGAATCAACTCGAAAAATGAGTCACCGTCCGCGGAGCAAATGTTTGCTCCAATTTGCCACTCATTTTTGCTCTCTAATTAAATTCGTTAATGAGTTTAATTAAATTTATTTGCATTCAGCGCACCGCGACGGACTGTCCTACGGTGGACTCAAAAATTCATTGTTAATCGGTGGTTGCGGGCAAGCGTGGTGCTGCTGCGCTCGTTCAACGTAGACAGGTCCACCGAGAAATCGGCCGCCGAGCAAATCCCTTGGCTGTAATTGTTGCAAAATACACAAAACAGGCTGCATTCGCCCGGAACAGCCACATTATCAAACCAACACCGCACCGTGTAGCACTAATAACCCTCCAAAAACGCGCAACTTTTCCCTCTTCATCTCTCCTCCTCCTCCTCTCTGCTCATTATTTCACGGTACGAATTTAATCAATCGAACACGTACATTCGACGAGCACACATGCACGCAGACACACGTTTCATTGGAATTAAAAGTTCCACTCGAAAGACAAGACAGATGTGCACTTCTTCGTGGCAATTAAGCGTATCATTGAAACACCCGTTTCAGTGTAATCGTCTCTCCTCGAGTTGTAAGAAACAGACGCGCGCACACACACACACACACACAGTGTCTTTTAGCATGAGTTGGAAAATAACGTAAAAGAGTCACGACGAATTACGTCGTGGCTGACAATCTTGGGTCAGTCATTAGTTTATTGCGGTGCAGGTTCGCTGAGGTTACCAGCGAGACTTTGTATCGGCGTGATTAAGAACGATTCCCCTTGGCTACCTCTTCTGACCCGTGACAATCCGTCGAAACAGTCTTGTCGGAGCAAAGTTTCTCATCGCTTCGAGAAAATGATGCAACACCGACGTCTGTGTATGGAATCTTCATTTGATACAGCGTGTGTCGGTATTTTAACGCTGTCGAGATTGTACAAATTTTAATTTACCCGTACTGTGGTTTTTTTTAACCATTAATTTTTCGCTGTAGCACATTTTAGTACGCGACGTGCCCCGCGATGGACGACAGTTCAATCGCGGTTTTAAAATTTTTTTTTAATTTTGAAATAAAAATTTAAAATTTATCGCTTTTAAATTGCTTTTACTGAATTAAGGTGGAAGTGTGTAAAGGGCGAGAATTAGGGACTGAATTAAGGTGAAAGTGTGCAAAGAGGGAACAGCGCGGGAAAATATTCAGAACGCCTATAGGAGCGAAGGACACAGCTCGAGAAAATATTCAGAACGCCTATAGGCGCCAAGGCGCTACGTACAAAAACATAGTTGCAAAGTGTTCAAACCGAACGACGTTGGAAGATCCGAGAACACGAAGGTTTTTAAGTCATCCAAAGACGATTGTAATTCGTCTGACACCTTGGATGAATCAGCCTGATCCATCGCAACCAAAATCTGTGCACTGGTTCGAAAAGAAGAAATCGAAACGGCGTTACAAAAAGTGTCCACTGAACAATTCTGCTCGTACAGTATCTACGAGGAATCGAGGGAAAAACCGAAGCATCGAGATCGAAAATTTCGAAGACCAAAATGTTCGTCGGCAGATTGTCCAATGATACTTGCAAATCGTCGTCAAAGACGTGCGATCGTTCGTCTTCGTCGAGAGGATGGGAAGAAACGTTTCTAGGCAGCGTCTGCATCGTCGAAGGATCTAAAAAGTCGAGCATCGTGTAAAAGTAGCTCTTTGAAAAGAGGAACCATTAGAAAGAGAAACTGTCTGCGTGTTTGCAGAGCACGAATCGAGTAACCGCTCCCCTCGGTCAAAGAAACATGGAAAACTGCAAGGGGTAAATTGTCCGAAGCGAAGACGGGATTTAGAAGAAAGTCACAGGTAGGAACGTGTTCGCCTACGCGGGAGAAGAGAAGATATTACAAAAGCAGCGGCGAATGGAAGGGAAGCAGAGGTATCCGGTACGATTGAGAATTTTCAAGACAGAAAATGGTTTTGGACCTGTGTTTACCGATCACGACCGAAGTGAGACGAGGTAATCGTTATTTTATAGAAGAGATAAAGAAGCCGAGATTGAGTCCGATGCGAAATTTCACGTATACTGAAGAATCCGTGTCCTCCGAAGTATTGGTCCTGGCATTGATATCGGAAAAACGAAGGATCGTGCGAGGAAAGCAAGGGAAGGGAAAAGAAGAAAAGTGAAGAGTTGTCCACGTGCTCGTAAATTTTGAGTTGTCGGTTGTCGTGTGTACGATACTGTTCTTCCTTGAATAACATGCAAAAGTGGTTCATCGAGATAATTGAATTTATTCTCGAGATTTTATTCGATCGTATAACATTTCGATTCAGTTCTAGGTTTTAATTTAACCGTTTATAACGCCGTGTGAGTTAGAAGTGACTATTTCATGTCCAATGATCGTAGTAAATTTACTATAATTATTCTGACTTTAAATAATATAAGAATGCAGTTTTTTCTATCCTGGGAGAACTGGGGAGTGGGTAGGGTGACTCGTCGGTAGCTTTTCAAGTCAAGCTCCCGTTCCTCGCGACTAATGTTAAGATGGGTGACCGCCAACGATTAGAGAGAAATGCGAGCAGACGCCTAATAGCAGTGAAACTTTAAACTGAAGTTAAAGCAGTTAAACTTAAGTTCAACTTGTTACAGTGAACTTGTCAAAAATACAATAAAATTATAATATCGAGTTCAACCAGAATACTCAAAGGGTTAACGTAACAATTTACCTCTCTCGTAAACCACTTGTCCTCTCAACCGTTTTACATTTCTCTTTAAACCTAGTCGCTTTTGCTCCTCTTATTTCCATGAAAGATATTTTGGCACTTTTGAACGCGCCTGCTCGGTTAGGGTGCGCCAGAAAACGGAGAAGTAACCGCATTGTTGGCACGATAATACGGACTAATTTGTAAGGGGCAGCGAAACGTTGGAATCAAGAGCACCATTGTCAGCCGGAGTCCTTGGTGGAACATGTTGGACAAAGCCCTCTTCCGACGAGTCCTTAAGATCGCCTCATTGTTCATAGACCCGTGGGTCCTCTTCCACGCTCCATAGAGCGGCCGTTTAGTTAGAAATTGCCGATATTATGCGCTCGACACTTCTTCTTTCGCGAGGTACCCGGGGGGCAATAGACGGAGAAAGAAAGAGAAAAGAAAGAAAGAAGGAAATCTCTCGTATTGTTTGCGATCCACTTTGTCAAATATTTGTTGACGCCCAGGCTTCTAACCAGGCCTTGCCTGCCTGATGAATGATCCTCGGTGGAATTAGTTCTCACGTTGCGGGCTAATAAGCTCTCGCATTCGAAATTGGGCGTTGCTGATAATTTCCACTATCTTATCTTTGGCACGTTCAATTCTGTTGAACTTGTTCCTCGAGGGGTGCTGTTTTTTTTTTTCTCCAATTGATATTTCATTGATAATTTCAAACGACAATATTTTTATTCGTTAGCGATGTCGAAGAAAAAGAGGATTAATTTTCTTTCTCAAGTTGCAACTTGAATAGACGAGATTCAGTTCTATTCAGAATTTACTCATTTCTCGCCTGTGTTTGCGCTGCTCATGATCGAACCACGTGACACGCTGAACGTGTAATCTTTTTCTAAAATTTTCCTCGATAATGTGATTAATTCGAAGAAATAGCTTAGCGAGCTTTTTATTTCACGCGTTGATTAACTATCGCGAATGTGGTAATCGTGATTCCGGGGAAACACGATTTGTTCCATTATACAACATTGCAAAATGCGCAATGTCGTTTTTAGCGTACGATGAAATGTCACTTTTTTTCGGTTTTCTTAATCCTCAGGATGTTGAGTAGAAATGCTTGTCACTTTCACGAAAAATCATGTCTCGTCGTTTTGCACATTTAAACGTACACAGTTGTTTTACTTTTAATCCCTGTCGCGAAACCGTTCCGACGCGTTCTCTAGTTAACTGCACGTAATCGGTCCACAATTATCGCTGTTCACACTCATCCTCTCATTTATCATTCGCGTATCCCACACGCGCCCATCTGTGCAACGATGAGTGCTTATTTTAAACTCACTTGCTACACATGTAGGAAGAAAAATAATTAGTCGAATGCGTGCTAGACAAGATGACGAACGTAGATTTCTCTATCCTCAAATAATCTTCGAATTTAGGTTAAATCACTAAACAAATTTCACTATAAGTATATTTGAAAATAATACTTTCACGTAATAAATCCGTACATTAATTAATAGGTGAAATTAGAAAAAAGTGAATAAAAGAATACTAAAACCTTCCATTAAAAAAGAAAAAAAAAAACATAATTTTAAGTGTCTACCAAGTGTAGACGAATCTAAATAATTACAAATTTCCATTTAGAGTGCTTTGAATAATTCTAAATAAATTATTTTCGAACAATTCTTTTAAGAAAGAAAACAAAAAAACAAGCAAAAGAAAACTATATCTCACCCTTATTTGCGAAATTACACGAACACAGTTTATATGAAAAATTTGTCAGATCACCGATACCGTATGTTAATAACACGTATTCACGAACACGTCCGAAAAAGGAAGGATTCCTCGACGATGTAGATCATAATACTTCCACCAAAAATGATAATTCGGTAACCTGATCAACCGATCATTATTCTCTCTCCCCGTAATATCGAACCCGTACTTCGTTAAACGAACAAAATCACCATTCTCACGATAAAAATACAAGAGAAGTTGGCAGGCTCTCGGCGCGTTGAAATAACGACGAAGCCGTCTCTCCTCTTCTCGTTTGTCGCGCACCTACCATTCTCGAATCCCGGGGCCCGACCCTGTTCCTCGTATAATTAGGGAAGAAACTGGAAGTTTTAAGCAGACCGGTGAGTAGGTGAGAACAACAGGGTTGTGGCATGAATAGCTCCGCCGCCTGCCTTCTCCCTACAGAAATTTCCTACACCGGCCCGGTGTGGATTATTGCGAAGGGGACGGAATCGACTACGAAATTGAAGGGCTCCGGGCAATTTGGGACGGTCCGCCCTAAAACTGCCGTCAATTTCCGCGTTAATGGCCGAATTCGGGAAATGGTACTTGGACCCTCGTCACCATTAAAATGCCTTCGTTACGAGTCTTCGTTGCCCTGGTGGTGCACGGTGTATTTAGGTATAGAGGCGCTCGTGTTTCGGTCTCTGGAAAGTAGCCGAGTCTCTGTTTCACTGCGAGAAGAGGCCTCCTCTGTTCGTCGTCAACTAAACGAACGCGTATCGATTACTTATTTCGTACGTCGAGTCCTGATTACAAATTAAAATCGTGCCCGGCATTAACAGGTCGTCGAAGAATCGACGACGAAGCCTCGAACCGTTGGACGTGTTCGAACTTTCAAACTTTTCAGGTGCTTAATCGCGGGCAGTACGCGTCATCATCCGCGCGTCATTTTACCTTTAATAGACTTCTCCGCGTTCTTTTGTATGTGTACAGCGTGCATCGAGATAGACGGTTACAATTGAGCGTATAGAGTGATTCGTCGTGACTCTCTGTGCCGGTACGACGAGAGGAAGGGGGTTAGGTACAGTTAGATTTAACGTACGTATTAAAAATGTGTGTATACACCTAGGTGCTGTTTAATCGTACCGGTGGAATTGAACAGTATTGGAAAAATCGAGGCGAATCAGTGATCGCGTTTCACGCGTCATCGAATCCTTTTTCTTAACGCAATCTCGTACCGTGGCGCGCGTTGATTCGCGGTTTTATGCTCTCGCCGGCTAAACGAGCGCAATCGAAGCCAACGAGAACACTCGAGCCTCTGTGTGCAATCAGCGTTGAACGCGGGGGTGGAGGACGAGCGTTTTTACCGGGTCGCGAAAAAAAAATTCGATCGCGCCCTCGATTATATACCTACGTACATACGTGTATATACGGTGAATGGTTCACGCTATTCGTACAGGTATACTATTCACACGTATATACATGTACAGGGTGTCCGGCAGATTTTCGTATAAAATTTTGCCAGTGTGTACTGCGGTTAAAAATAAGGCGAAAATGTCGTATGAACATGGTCGGATAAACGCTTTATGAAAAAGTTACACCTAATGAGAATTACGAGCGAAAAACCTTATAAATGGAACATTCTGCGTTGATGTAATCTGTATTTGCAGAATTAAATCAACGTTCCACGAAATTATTATAGATAGAGTCAGAACGAAATCGAGATTCCAGTAAATTTAACTCTACGATGTACAGAAATACACGACAGTGCACCCTGTACATTTTATATTGCTCTAACTTTTTAACAGAGCATTTTGGGGCCTATGTTAATATTCCTCTCATTTTCTTCGTACGAACACACTGGTAAAGTTTGAACGAAAACTTATGAAACACCCTGTACAATATTTTTTCCTTATTTCCACTAATAAGTTTCGATCGTTTAACTTTGAAACACCCTGTGCAATAATTTTTCCTCACTTCCATCCATGGTGTACGTACGTATCGGTAAGTTTCGATCGTTCACCTTTGAAACACCCAGTGCGCATACGTGCGCGCGCGCGCGTGTGTGATATACGCAATCGGTGAGAATTCCAGCGATCGTGAGCGTTCGCGCACGCTCGGGCGACCGAAAGCGAGCGAGTACACGAGGGCGCGGAAACGCAAGCACGCACGCGCTATACCCTGTGTACATTGTTCGCAATAATGAGGAGTTTGCACAGACCGGGATCCCGACGTTCTTCAAACAAGGAGAGCAAGGACAAACAGGCCTATATGGACGGATGGACAAACACACTCAGCCACGAATCACACACCGCACCGGCAGCCCTGTCGACATGCGTATTGCGTGCTTATGTACGCGCCTAAGCCTGCGCGCGCGCGCGCACCGAACGCTCACGAACGAAGCCTCTTCACCGCCTCCCACCGAGGAAACTATCGACCATCACCCTCGCTCAACAAGCACCATAAGCGATATGGTGGCTAATATTTGCCGGGCTAAGCACACAAATACAATACAGTACTGTTTACCTACTGCCAGTGGCGCTCAGCCGTTTTGATCGACGCTGCTGATACCAGCAGGCCCCGTTTGTAATTGCAGCTCGCTCTCCCTCCCTCCCCCTCTCTCTCTCTCTCTTTGTCGCGCGAGCTTACTCTCTGTCGTAGACGTGTGTAATGTTGCACCGTACCGTGATGGTGCGCCGGTTTCGAAATGGTAAACGCGCGTTTCATTATGAATCGATCGAATTTCGTGCATCCGTTCGCGTGTGTCCGATTCGTCGCGTTTCGATGACAAGTGGGTTTGGACTCCTGGGAGGAAATGGTGTTTGGAGTTCGATTTCTTTCTGTCTCTCGGTATCGGTGTTAGCTTTGAAATAAGGTTCGGTATGATAGATGGTTTAGGTTGGTTCGTGTGCACGTTTGATTCAAGTCTGGAGTATAGATAAATTTCGGTTCGATGGTCACGTTGTACTTACTATGTGAATTGCGTTCTGTTGATTTTTAACTTATGAAACACCCTGTACAATATTTTTTCCTTATTTCCACTAATAAGTTTCGATCGTTTAACTTTGAAACACCCTGTGCAATAATTTTTCCTCACTTCCATCCATGGTGTACGTACGTATCGGTAAGTTTCGATCGTTCACCTTTGAAACACCCAGTGCGCATACGTGCGCGCGCGCGCGTGTGTGATATACGCAATCGGTGAGAATTCCAGCGATCGTGAGCGTTCGCGCACGCTCGGGCGACCGAAAGCGAGCGAGTACACGAGGGCGCGGAAACGCAAGCACGCACGCGCTATACCCTGTGTACATTGTTCGCAATAATGAGGAGTTTGCACAGACCGGGATCCCGACGTTCTTCAAACAAGGAGAGCAAGGACAAACAGGCCTATATGGACGGATGGACAAACACACTCAGCCACGAATCACACACCGCACCGGCAGCCCTGTCGACATGCGTATTGCGTGCTTATGTACGCGCCTAAGCCTGCGCGCGCGCGCGCACCGAACGCTCACGAACGAAGCCTCTTCACCGCCTCCCACCGAGGAAACTATCGACCATCACCCTCGCTCAACAAGCACCATAAGCGATATGGTGGCTAATATTTGCCGGGCTAAGCACACAAATACAATACAGTACTGTTTACCTACTGCCAGTGGCGCTCAGCCGTTTTGATCGACGCTGCTGATACCAGCAGGCCCCGTTTGTAATTGCAGCTCGCTCTCCCTCCCTCCCCCTCTCTCTCTCTCTCTTTGTCGCGCGAGCTTACTCTCTGTCGTAGACGTGTGTAATGTTGCACCGTACCGTGATGGTGCGCCGGTTTCGAAATGGTAAACGCGCGTTTCATTATGAATCGATCGAATTTCGTGCATCCGTTCGCGTGTGTCCGATTCGTCGCGTTTCGATGACAAGTGGGTTTGGACTCCTGGGAGGAAATGGTGTTTGGAGTTCGATTTCTTTCTGTCTCTCGGTATCGGTGTTAGCTTTGAAATAAGGTTCGGTATGATAGATGGTTTAAGTTGGTTCGTGTGCACGTTTGATTCAAGTCTGGAGTATAGATAAATTTCGGTTCGATGGTCACGTTGTACTTACTATGTGAATTGCGTTCTGTTGATTTTTTATATTTTCTTTTAAGGTTGTATATCTACCTTTGTATCTTGAAGTTAGTTTAATAATAGAAAATCATTAATGGAGCAACGATCATTGGATATTCTATACGGTAGATATTAATTCGAAACGCTGAGTCGAAAGTTGTACTCCTCTTATCGATACGGCCATCCAAAGGACGTACTCGAGATAAGCGATAGGCGATCAAGATCGATTTACGGTGTTTGTAGAACAATGTTTCCCGGATATGATTTTCGTAGCCCTGATATCACGACGATATTTTCGATGACTCGGTAAATTTAATACCCGCTGATAATGTTGATTGCGGTTTATCAAGTTAAGACTTGTGATTTCTAATATCTATTTATGAAAAACGTGTAAACTGCCGGTTGTTACATGTACAAAGCGATCTGTAAATCTAGAGCATCGCTATCGGTTGTAATATACTTCTAGAAAAGTGTGCTACATTTCGGGTAAAAAAATAAAAAGATAATCAATTATTTAGTAGAAATTAACAATTATTCTCACATATTTCTAACTATCTGTAGGTACTTCAAATCTCTCGTTACTTTACAGCTGTTGGAAAAACCAACTTGGAAATTCCACGTTTCGTTCCAAACTGCTAATGGCTTAACTATAGGGAACACGAAACACAGAATTATTTCACCAGATGTTTTCCACGGGGAAAAACCAATGGCAAACATATTTCCAGCTGAACTTTTCTAACCCTTTACAACGTACTTGTGTATCACAGTTCTATTCCACCATTCTACCATTTTTTCGAACATAGTCCTTCTCGGTCTTCTTATTTTCACAAAAATCTCGCCAAACGGAATACTAAAACTACAGCCTACAGTATCACAAAGGAACCACCAATTCGCGAACAATTATGTCGACCTCAATTTTTCCAAAACCATTCTTCTCCGCTACAAAGAAGCATTCACGGTAACAGAAATACTCCGAACGGATTCACGGAACTCTCTCGCTGGCTTTTGCCAAGGGGAATTTTTTCCCCCACCCGCCTATCGATCGTACAGGAACGGTCGATTCGTTTCAGAGGGGAAACATTTCCGCGAATCGGCCGATTTTGCGTGAACACGGAGATCCGCCGGCGAATTTTTTTGCCGCGTGTCGACCGCAGCACACAGCACGGGCGGCACCAGTTCTCTCGCTATCGAAAACGAGCTCTCCTCGGCCAACGTTCACCGCACCGTTCCTTTTGAACTGCGAAATTCTCCCAGGAGCCGCGGCCCGCCAGCATCCTGGCCTGACGGTTAGGTCAGCTGGTCGGTGGTTTGCGAACTATCTCAATTTGCCTAAGCCGCAACCGCGGCGACCACGGGAACCGCAACTTCCCTCATCCGTGGCCACCTTTGCCCCTCTTTCTCCGCAATTTCAGCCGCTCTCTCTCACGCCAGCGTACCTCCTTTTCCCTCCCGACCTTTCGCCGTTCCGTCTCTCGCCCAACACTGTCCTCTCTCTCTATCGCGAGCGGACACGGCTCCACCATCTCGAGAATTTAGCAACTACCCAGCGTAACCTCTGACCGCAGACCCTCGCGCCGAGAGGACGACACCATCCGTGTACTTTGCTCCGTAGTAAGGTCGAGCGATTTTAATGATACTCCGACCCGAAGAGATATATACAGGGTGCTCCGCAAAACTGTAATTCCTTTGGCGCAACAATACGTGAAGGAAGAGAATTTTTCTGGGAGGATGCTTCGTTTTCGGGAAAATTGGACAGTATAGAAGTGCCATGACGAATGGTAACAGTGAAACTCTGACCCCAGAAACAGATATATAGAGGGTGTTTCGCAAAACTGTAATCCGCTTGGCGCAAAAATACTTGGAGAACGCGGAAGAAAATTTTTCTGAGGCATTTTTCTTTCTCGGGAAATTGAGAAATACAAAAGCCACGCCATAGCTGTGCTCGAAAATTTTCAGTTCGCACACTGAGAAACGCTTTCATCCGTTACACTTGTGAATTCGATTTACTGGAAAGTTAGAACGGGTTCTACTTCGACACCCTGTGTGTGAATATATGAGAGGTGGTCGGGGATGGGAATATCAGGAATTTCTAGAGCGGGATTACGAATAACCGCGACTCCGCAGCGGGAAAAGAAAATTCTCGATCTGGTTACTGGTTTAGCCTGCGTGTCTCGATGGAAGACAAGAGATTGGATTCTTTCGCGATTGCCTGGCGGTATCGAGCGCAGAATCCTGCGGTTTCCTACTCGAAGGCTAATTTCGGAGTACAGCGGCGAGGATTAGTACAGGATGTCGCAATATGTACGAGGTGCTGTCTCAAGTTAGAATTGTATTGCGGTGGATGATGGCTAATGTAAGTGGGACAGGTCGTGTGCTTTTTTCTTCCTTTTGATTGTACACGGTAGAAATTGTACGACAGCTCTAATGATGCGTTTCTAACCATTATACGGAGATATTAAATTTTTTAATAACGTACGTTTACAGCAGAATTTGGGACAGAAGAGATTATCGAAGAACCGTTACACGAGTTTCGGTATAATATTAAATTCTCTTATATCTCGAATGATTTTGAAAAATATTTAAAAACAGAGGATGAGAAAAATTGAATAATACAGAAACCGTGCAAAACTGTTTAAAATTGAAAAGATTTTATTTTACATTATTTTTTCACCGACGATTCAGAATTATTTCGAAAGATAATCGAACGTTAAAACACGAATTCTTCTGAAACGAACGTTACCGTCCAACCTCGTATATTTGTTGATAGCAAGTTGAACGCGTATTAGAATAAAGCTGTTTGTTTTAAGCAATCTGTTTACGTAGTCTACTCGCAGAGCAAAGCGAGAACTTCCTCTTGAGTGCTCGCAGCTTTTATCTGCTAAATATATCATCGCGAAAGATATCCCGTGTGGAGGCGATATCGGGTGCTCACGGTATCAAGCTACTTAATAACAGCATTAACGATGTATTTTTAGGATGGGGGAAAAAAAAAAGAAGAAAGAAAGACGACAGCCTTAAAATCGTGAGTGGCCGATAAGCGTTGGCAAGTCGTGGCTTCAATATCGGTCACCAGAGTGTCCTTGTTTGCGCTGGAGTTAAGATTGACTGTAATAAAACGAGGGGGCCACAGGTTTCTTCCATCGTCGGTCTACGTTGACCGTAGGAACGTCGTTCGGTCTCGTTCAGTTCGTTCATAAAACCATTCGATAAAATCATTTTCTCACGTGCTGTTAGAAAAGATCTACCGTTCCCCTTCGACGAAATCCAGATCTCCGTTAAAATAAATAGCCTGTGACACTGTTGTTGTTATTATTATTATTCGAGTGAACACACTATTTATCGTAGTTTTATCTCGGGCGATAAGTTTCATATACGCGCGAGATACACGCTCGAATGCACCGAGGGGAAAAATATGATTCGTCGTCGTTTTGCGTCCTTGCGAGATGCAATGTGTATTTCGTTCGAGAGTAATATGTACATACGTGTAGATATATACGTATACGTGGGTTAAAAATTATCTTTAAATCTTGCGGAATGGCCCAGGGGAAGTCCTGTCGCAGAACCTGACTATCTTTTCGCCGAACGAAAAGTCGAAAAGATGGCGAATGTGGTAATTTACGCGGAACCACGGACAAGATAAAAACCGTGCCGAGAATATTTCCATGCGGATAAAAACTTGGAACATTTCGATGTGGATCGCGTTTGGCTTGTAAAGAACACGCAACTTCTTCGATAAACCGCTTCCCTCTAAAGAAGGAGAAAAAAAGAAAAGAAGTAACGAACTCGTCGTGAAACCTGGAAAACGTGCTGATAAACACGGAGGCTAAAATCGATATCGTTCGATCGTATCTTATTTGCAGCGAGAGAAAAACAGACAGAGAGAGGAGAGAGAGAGAGTGTGTGTCTTAATCATCTTGATACGGTCAGTGCATTAAAAAGGTGTGTACGTGTATGTGTATAAGACAAGAGAGGTTCAATTGTACTTTAAAGACTTCCAATCTTGGGGTATTATCGAGCGAGTATCTTAACAGATTGACGGATAGGGATTTTTTATTAAATTTTTGGGTCACCGATTCGGTCGGCAAATATTTGCATTCGGTAATAACACTTGGAGGAGTCTTCAAAAACAAATGTACACGTGCAACGATCGTTCCGATCGATAGATAGACGAACGTGTTAATTATAATTGTTCAATTGTATCGCGATGTTTTTCCCGGTTTTTGAACAGTTTTCTAATATAAACCGATAGCGACGATCAGTATCTTTTTTATAATTGATCACTTGAAACGATAATAATTTAACCGAGTGCGTTTTGTTGGTTTTATATTTCGTTTTCTTTTTTCTTTTTCTTTCATTGGTAATTGTGGAAATTTTGTCGTATTCGTAATTGTCCGTGGTTAGTTCGTTCCTCAGGATCTACTTCGTATTGTGAAGTTATCGCGACGCGACGCCTCCCCCGCGGAAATTCCAGTTCCGACGACAAATTTGCTTCCGGATTGCGAAAATCTCCGGCGTCGGTAACTATACGTTATTTCCACCACAGCGGGTGTGGAGTGAATGCACGGTGTGCTGGCCGGTTCGCATTGCGGTGCACAGCGTAACGAAGTGCATTTTAGCGCATTAGCCGAAACGCTCTAAAAGCCGCAAAGTGCCGCTTGCGTTAAGAACCGTTTAAACTGCTGCAACAAGCTGCGTAGAACGCGTGCTGTGTGCATGTGTGCACGTTGTACCGAAGATGTAGGTATTTAACAAAGGTGAATGAAAAAGAAAAAATGTCTATGGGTAAAGGATAACACTGTATGCAAATTAAAAGAGCAATTACGAAAGAATAGTGAACTGTACGAATGGTAGCAGATGTGTTGGATTTGGTAATATCGGTATTACGTGTTTGCTGTATTTGAATAGAACAGATCAGAGAATCGAAAACTGAAGGATCTTGGATCTATGGACTTCGAGCTATTCAGAGTAAATCTCGACTTTGGGGAACTCAAATTTATAGGCTTCGATTTGGAGGGAGTCGAATCTACCGATCTGAATTCAGAGGACCCAGAGTCTATGGATCTCGATTTAAAGGATCCTGGTTCCATAGATTTCGATTTGGAGGAACTCGGATCTACTCTTCGTTCAAAATAAGAATAACGTCGTATCGCGCATGAGACGTGTCTAAGGCAGGGCTAGAACCACTAGAACGTCCAAACCTCCACTTAACCGCCTACGTTTTTCTCTGTCTTACCCTCTGCTACGCTCTCTGTCTATGCGCAGAACGGACGAAAATCGGTCCGAGAGCGAGGTTATTCTTATTTTGAATGAACAGTGTAGATCTGGATTCAGAGGACCCAGAGTCTATAGATCTCGATTTAAAGGATCCTGGTTCCATAGATTTCGATTTGGAGGAACTCGGATCTATAGATCTGGATTCAGAGGACTCGAGTCTATAGATCTCGAGTCAAAGGACCTTGAGTCCAGAGGCTTCGATTTGAATTATTCAGGGTAAACCTCGATCTTGGGGAACCTAATGAATTTTCATAGTCTTCCATTTAGAGATCTCGATGTACAGATCTGGATTCAGAGGACCCTGAATCTCTAGACCTCGATTCAAAGAACCCTACGTCCACAGACCTCAATTTGAACCTCGTTAGATCCGTAGATCCTCCTTTGGATAATCCAGGGTCCGTAGAATTTGATCTAAACCACTATGGTTCCATAATTCCACTAGAACACGAAGGAACCATCGCCAAGGATCTCGAAGATCGTCGATGTCCTCGAAGATCAGCGAACCCATGCTGATCATTACCTGGTCTACGGACCCAAATACCGTCCGAATTGAGATACACGGATCCAGAGTACTCGAAAATCGTGAACCATGGATCCAGGATGGGACCGAATCGAGATCTACGGGCTTATCTGGATCGAAATCTATAGACACTCTTCTCATCACCCATGAATAATTTGTACCTTCGTTGCTTCGTATAAATAATTCTGAACCAGATGTGCAGGCGAAAATCTGCTCGAACGTTCCGTTCGGATTTTCCTCGTTTATCACTACTTCCTCCTCCTTTCTCCCACCTAACCAGGAAGCTTGATTTCGTGCTTGGATTCAATATTTTATTGAAACTAGACGATCGGAGAACCGCAAGAATCTCGAACAAAGGGACTCCGATGGATTCTGCGATCGATTTAGTTCGCCGACAGCTGAACCAAAGGAGGAGGTTGGTGGAGGAGAAGGGACGAGGGAGAGGAGGGTTCTCTCTAGGCTCTCCTCGGTTCATTCGATTACAACGGCTCGATTGTGATCGAGGTCAGGAGGTACCCGATGCACTTCTAGCTTAACCCGAGATAACTCGGGAGGGCTAGCCTTCTCTTCCTTCCTTCTTGTTCCTCTCGATAATGCTCATCGTTGCTTCACCGGAGTCTCCTCGAGGATACATACTTTACTCGAGAGAGAAGAAGTTGCGCCCCGGTACCGAGAGATGCAGACGTTGATTAATCAGCAACCTTTTTGTTTTCTTTTCAACGACAGGGGAAAAGAGAGCGTGAGGAGGAGGAGGAGGAGGGGGGAGGGGGAGGTGTAATCAAGAGAGTTTCGCAAATTATCGCGCCGAATGCGAACGATCGCCTCGATTCAAGCTCGAAACGTAACGTTTCGTAGCGAGGCGAAGATTGATGAGTCACATGAAGCTACGTGGAATAATTGATGCGATTAAAGAGCGTTCGTTTTGCGTTTGCTTTTACGGAGGGGAACGGTATATCCTCTTTGAGTAATCTGATTCACGTTCGTTACGCATGTAAAACGGTTGAAAGAATGAGAAAGGTTAACGTAGTTTCTTGAACGCTGGGTAATGATTTGTAATCTTGTGTAACAGCGAATAGAAATGTTTTTACGTTATTTCTTTGACGTGTCTCACCTCTGTTCTTTTTCGCGTTCAGTCAATCTTGTTACACCGACGTGACTTACGCCTGTCACGTTTTTGAATATATTCCAACTGAGGAATTTGATACATCGGTAAAATGGTAATTTCGTTTTTCTAATGAAAGTGATCTGTTTTTAATCAATGTTTTCACAGAATCGTTAAACGAAGAAACATTTTACGCATCAAATAATCCATTGTTGCAATTTGCACTTTTAGAAACTGTTAGGTTGCAAAAACATAACCTAACCTATCGCGAAAGATTATCAACAATTTACGTAAATTTTTGATCAAACTTTTTATAGAATCAATCGAACGAAGGAACATTTTAGCCCACGAGATAGCCCTTTGTTGCTATTTGAACTTTTAGGAACACCCGTGGTAGAAACGTGACCTAACCTATCACGAAAGATTATCAACAATTTACGCGAATTTTTGATCAAACTTTTTATACAATCATTGAGCGAAAAAAACATTTTATCCATCGAATAATTAATTTTTTTTCAATTTGAACTATCAGTAACACCTGTTACGAAAATGTAACCTAACATGTTGCGAAAAATGCCGAAGAATTGAAGGATTATCTACATTGTACGGTATTTAACGCGTACATCTAGCCCAGAACCGTCTTTTCGACACGGTGCTGTCTCGTCGATCGATTTTCACGAGTTCAACAGAGATACTGGTCGGCTAACGTGACTCTGGTTGTTGGGGAGCGTATCCGACACGATCTACAGGTCGACCGAAGGACGACGCTTGCGTAGGCAGGGCACCGCGAATGTAGTTAACAGAACACCCTCTCTCACAGGGTTCACACGTGCACGCCGATGGGCACCCACGTGCACTTGCACGCACACGTACACGTGTGCGCTGCCTCACAAGTTCATAGTTTCGGTTGTAGCGTGTAATCCTCGCGGACACCGCAAACATGTAATTAACACTTGCTCTCTCTCTACGAGCCGTTGCAGTCAGTCGAGATCATGTTGACTATACCTGGCCTCGACTCTGCCGCCCCGTGTAATCGTGTGCGCATGCTGAGCGATGTAACGAATAAGACCCCAGTTATACACGGGGTGTCTCGAGTGCTGGCGCAAATATTTTGCCGCTTTGCATTCCAGACGTTGATTTTCATGGAATTTCTTCTTTTTTCTTTTTTCAGTGTTTTTTTCTTTTAATTCTTTTTCGAACTTATCGGGAAATATGTGTTTAGGTAATCAATATTTTCTAACGTTGAATAAAATTGTTTACTTTTCGTTGAGTTTCTTGTAGTATCGCAAGGAGGAGGTTATTTGTTCTATCAGTTGCGAGATTCTTTTCTTTTTCTTTTTTTTTTTTTTGAAGTAGGTAGCCTGTTTCTATTCTTTGTCGAGGAAATTATACCTAGTAATTGATTAAACAAGCACACGCGTAATAGCGTGCTTTACTCACTGTCATTCGATCTGAGGTTGACTCGTAACAGGTTTAAAATTGAAGAAAAGAGGAGGTTAAAGTGGTTTAATCTACCTTCTAAACAAGCACTCGGGGGAAATGTAGTTCTCGAACAACAAAATTCTGAAAGGTTTCAAAAATGACGGTGCTATGTATACACGTATATCGGTTGGAAACTTAAAACCTGTGATTTGCAGACTCCGTCGATGCGTGAAACTCGACCGTTCCAAACCATCCATCTAACCTCCATTGATCGAACGGCTCTATATTCCCCATGCAGACATAATGCGCGTTTCTCTATTCATATTATCTCGAACGTTCTGCGAAATCCTCAATAACGCTCGAAATCGCATCCGCGTTGCCACGGATTCGATATGTGACACTATCTCCGAATCGTGTTCTATGTTTTCACCGTATTTCTCGCGCGATGAAAATTCGCTCGAGAATGTTGGAGCGTTTCGTGAAAAGGAAAAAATCTTCATTCCAAGATTTAACATACTGTGATACTTTAGATACCTATATATCACCATTCACGATAGATTAAGTTTCCCAAAAAGATCGCGAGCGAAGTACACGAGGATACCAATATGGCGGCGCCGCATTTCGTGAAAGTTCTTCTCCAACCGTGAATAAAAGAGGTTATTAAAATTTACGAATTCTTCGTTATAATATTGAATATCCTGTGTACTTTAGACCCGTGTACGTCACTTTTTACCATAGATCAATTTTCCTGAAGATTTCGCGTGAAAGGAGTGAAACGTGGGGAATACCAATATGGCGGCGCTGCATTTCGTAAAGGTTCTTTTCAAATCACAAATAAAGGAGGTTAACAAAACTTACGAATTTTTTATTATAATATTAAACATCCTGCGTACTTCAAATCCCTATATATCACTTTTTACGGAAAACAAATTTCCCCAAAAAAATCTCGCGCGAAAGACAAAAGTATTTCCAATATGGCGGCGCCGCATTTCTTTTCGAATCACGAATGATGCAGGTTATTAAAATTTTTCGAATTCGTCATTCCAATATCGAACATCCTGTGTATTTTAAATTCTTACGAATCACTTTTTACGATAAATAAATTTCCCCAAAAATATCTCGCGCGAAAGACACGAGGACATCCAACATGGCGGCGCCGCATTTCATAAAACTTCTTCTGGAATCACGAATGAAGCAGGTTATTAAAATTTTTCGAATTCGTCATTCCAATATCGAACATCCTGTGTATTTTAAATTCTTACGAATCACTTTTTACGATAAATAAATTTCCCCAAAAATATCTCGCGCGAAAGACACGAGGACATCCAACATGGCGGCGCCGCATTTCAGGCATAGTCCTTAGGGGCCTGTGGAGAAAGGGGAGGAGATCCACCTGATGGCAATCTTGTTATCGCGTTGCGTTACGTTACAACATTGTGTGCTCATCCACGCGTGCACGATTGCCGATGGCGTTTAGATGTCTTTTACTGTTTACCGTGTAGCCAGAGCGCAGCGGTGCGCTCCACCGCCTCGCCTCTTCGCTACGCCTGTCTGATTCCCCCCTTTTCTTCGCGAAGCCGCGAATCAGCTAACGCATTACTTCCTGCATCCATTCCGCTCTTTCACGGTGAACAGCTGTGTGAAATTAATTATTCACCGATGGCATTGACGTGTATTCACATCGCGCGCACCACTCGGCTTCCGTTTGCCGTTCTCTCCCTTCCCTTTCCTCTCTCTTTCTTCTTCTTCTCTTGTCTCTTTTGCATCTTCGTCGGTTTATTCTTCTTTTTCGATTTCTCCCCCTTCTTCCTTTTTTTTTTCCTTCTATCCCCATTTCGAGCTACAAGAATTCTTCCGCGAAGCACGATTATGGCTTGTGCGCAAGCGCCGGAGTTCGGAGAAGAATTGGGACCATAATGAATGTTAATGGGGTTTAATGAGGGCTCGTACGTGCGGCCTGCTGGATGGAAATGTGGCGCTTTTGTTGCCGTGGTATTTTAAGCTGGAAAATTTCGCGTTGGTTTAACACGTTTGTTGCGAAGGTTGACGGCAAGTGTATAGGTTTAACAAACAGGTCATTGTGGCTTGGAAAAATGTTACCGCGAAGGTGTTTCAGCGTTGTTGCACCTGTGCGACGTGTATTAATGACGTTATGCAAAGTATCGGAAAATTTGAAGTTCAATTTGTATTCAGAATATTGATAGGGAATGTGAGAATGATCGAGCGGATAGGTTGTACGGGGGACATAAATCATCCGACGGTTAATTATTGTTATAGTTGCACCACGTGTGATTATCTACGCTGTACTATATTAAGTTTTCATGGCTCTTGTAACTTCTTACGTTAATCACATTAGCAATAAATATTTCATAATAGTAGTAATAGTTACTGTCACTCTTGTGTCAACACAATCTTGATGATTTTATCGTATCGTAAATGCAGTGTTAACTTTTATATTTTTCCCTTTTTTATTATTAGAACGTGTAATATTTATTGAAAATTTTTTACTTGGATCTACGTTTACAATATTACCGTGCCACGTAATTTCTTCGCTAGATTTCAACTTTCATAATTCGACCTAACCTGAGAGTGTAGGTATATAATTCTATCGCTATCTTGGCATAAAGTAAATTGTAACACTAGAGGTATGGAATAGAAAAAGAACAGTGTCGTCTAGTGTGAAATTATGAATACATTGACATAAGCGAATAATGTCGGTGATTAAAAAGAGAATATATGATTTTACGATACAGGTACGATCGAGAGAGAGCCGTTATTGGCGCTCGTGAAACCTGTACAGAAAACAGCTAAAACGGATGTGAGGATTTTTAGTTCTCATCGGCATAATAGCCGCGTATCGACTAAAAAGATAATGATATGCAATCTTCTGTCGGTGGTTTTCGCATAACATGGGCAACGATTAATAGAACAAAGTTTAGACTGCAAAGTTTCTGTGTGTTTTACGTGCTGTTGCGTTATAATGCGATACCACACACGATGTAGTTAGATATTCTAACCGCTATATTGCGCCGCTTTCATGGACTAAGCCGTAGTTTATTACTGTGAAATCTGATACGTATTTTTTCTGCCATTTCGCTTCTATAATAATAGCCATTTAAAATAATGGTATTTTGTTTCACACAAATTGAGGTTACCTTTGTCGTTCGTTGTGAAAAATTTCAAAGTGCAATACACACTACTTTTTCGAACTTTTTAGAAACCTAATTTAGCTCCAGAAAAGAGACTCATACTAATTTCTTTCTCATTTTTATTATTTTCAACAAACAACTCGAGAATAAAGTGTTAAAAATTGTCAAGAATAAAATAGTTAATTTGTCCTTTTTTTTTTTTGTAAATTTAAAAGTGCAATTTATTATTTTTGAAAATTTCTCAGAAACTTAATTTCGCTGCAAAAATGGTACTTTCATTTTTAACAAATCATTGTAGAAGGAAGTGTTGAAAATTGAAAGAAATCGTTAATTGTACTTTTTTTTCCGAGTTAAACGATATCAATTTGAAGGAGTGAAAAATTCTGCCTAATTAGTTCGTAAGGAAGCCCGCGATAAGTGTGGCGAGCTTCGCCCCACAAACTGAATTAACATATTTCGGAGCACAGAGTCAATTACTCACCCGTATCTCCCGAGTACTTACTCGATGAATATCTGGCGAGTACTTGCTCCGGGGGAAAAAAATTTAAGACAATGAAGAAGTAACAAGATCGTTAATTTAGCTACTCGGTTATTAATGTTCTCGTTGTAAATTTATTGCAGGGTCCACCGCAACCCGGGCAGCAAATTAAATTCACAGTCGGAGAATCCTGCGATAGGATCAAAGAAGAATTCAACTTCTTGCAGAACCAATGCCATGCGTAAGTGTGAAACATCTTTGTAGTCTAATTACGTACATATAATTCTCTGTTTTCGACACGTCCTACCGCAATCGTTTCAACGAGCAAAAATACCCAATTACACCTACAATTCGAAATAACAATTAAGCCTTTCATTCGATATTTTTCGTTATTACATTCCCCTACGAGAAAGAAGGAAACGTGGTTCTAGTATAATTAGAACAATTAAAAGCGAACAAAACTGCGTCGTTAAATTTTATTAAATTACCAGCGACAAAAAGTTGGAAATTGCATTAAAACTAGATTAAATCGATCCTCGAGCAACAATGACGTTACAATGGCTCACGTTAACAAGAATAAAATTCAACTGTAAAACTGGAACGTAAAAACAATCGTTCAGAGAGGAGTTTCGGTTTTCGACGAGGAGGTGTTGTACCTTTTGCAAGTCACCTTATTACAGTTCCCTTCCTTCTCTCTCTCTCTCTCTTCTCTGCCAGAGAATCAAGGGAATTAATATTAAAAAAGACTGGCGGCCGGAGCTAATCCGAAAAAGGCCTTCCGGTCCGAATAAGTTTATTAAATCGCGTAACGACAGCAAAAGAAAAAAGAAGATAGAGAGAGAGAGCGAGAGAGAGAGGGTGAAAAAAAGGAGAAAAAGGAGGATGAGGAGGAGGAGGAGAGAAAAAAAAAGGGCAAGAGTCGTAAAACGATTGAAGCCGAGCGGCACCTGCTCATCAGCCCTTTCAGCCTCCTCTCTCACTCTCGGTTCTCCTTTTGTCTCGAAGTTGCACACGTAGCCGACAGCAGCAGCAGCAACAGCAGCAGCATCGGAAAAAGAGAGCCTGGGAATTCGTGCAGCTGCTTCCTTGGCTTTGCACGCGATACACAAAAGCCATAAGTGATTTACGACAACGTGGCTATTGGCAGACACGTAATGACACCCGTGCACAACGTGTAGCCACCGCGAATACGAAATTAAGGAAGCCTCGGGTCTCTCTCCGTTGCCTCGCCGCTGCTGCTGCATTTTTCAGCGTCTCGCGGATCGAAACTTTCATTGTTCGTACTACGTGGAACTTACCAGCCGGAAGTTTCCAACTCTTTCTCCTTTCTCTCTCTCTCTCTCTCTCTCTCCTCTACCTTTCCTTCTCTCCTATTTTTCTTCTTTTTTTTTCCCCTCTTTGAAGTTGGCGAACGTACACGGCATTGTTCCTCGTCGATGACGCGTGGGATATAAGAGAGAGAACCGCGGCGAACGATATTTTCAAGAGCCGTGACCGCGTCAAACTTCGCGCGACACGCATCTACAGTGAGGGTGTAAAGTGTGTAGGAATGATAGAGACACGTTTTTCAATTGTAGGTGGATGTTTAATCGGTGGATGG
>NW_017100174.1:860265-863572 GCF_001263275.1 Habropoda laboriosa
TGGTAAAGGTAGATCGATTTTGGAGATATTGCATTTTTTTATTTGTACGTTAACCCTTTGAGGACGATGGATTCATATGTACATTCGCGAAAAATGACAAATTCACTCGTATATATTTTTAGGCAAGAAGAATATTTTACGTGTCAAATATAATTTCGGTATGATTTGGTGTAAGAAAAGGGTCGAAAGGTTAATAATTCTAGCTACTTGTCTTATACACTGCAAAATAGATAATAACTCATACCTACGCTAATCATTTTACGGAGTCGTAGAATTAAAAAAGAATTGGGGACATCGAAAGTGTATTAAATAGGATTGTACTAAAATTGGTTAATCTATACCCATTTTATCCTCTCTCTCTGTCTCTCTATGTTCACAGGTTGAAGCTCGAGTGCGAGAAACTGGCCACGGAGAAGATCGAGATTCAGCGGCATTACGTGATGGTAAGGAATTACCATTCCGTAACACTAATTCCGGTTTAAGTCCATGCTTCCTGTCTGCCTCTCTCTCTGTCCCCGAAAGTTTCTGTTTCCCTCTCTCTCTCTTTCACTCTTAGTCTCTGTCCTTTGCATCTCTATCTCTCCCTCGTTTTCCGTATCCAGGATAATCATGCTTGCTCGACCGCTAAACCACCTCGGCTTCTTAGCATTAATTGCATCCTCGCCGCACCGACTTTACATTGGCCTGTTACACCGCGCACATTCCCTCGGTTCAGGTACACGATCACGCACACAGAGGCACGGCCACGTGTGCACGTGTACCTGTATATTTATCTTGCGCACCTACTGTGCATAGCTAATGACTCTAAGACGCAGCGGTTCTCATCGATTTTCTTGGGAAATTGCCCGGTCCGACGCTCGAACAACCGTCTTCCAATATTTAACAATAATTATACAATTAAATTGTGGCAAAGGCGATTTACTTTATTTGTGGAGCAAAGGAACACTTTTTAAAACCTGTGACCTGTGCTTTTGGATTTTCAGTCGTTAACGTTAATTGTTTGACATTGTACCCCATATAGTAACAGTGATATTTGTAGTTTTTCACGGACTTTATTAACGTTCAACTATTTCCGAAGTGAAAATACAAAAAAAAAAAGCTTACTTGACACTAGAACGACCTTTCGGGTCAAAACGACCCATTAGCAATTTTCCAAAACAAGTGAATATTCGATTCTGGTAATTGTAACCTTCCGACATTATTTCCTGCGTGAACACTTCCACTTCCGTCGATACGAGTCTAATTTTTCCTACACCTTTTAAAAATTCACTTCTGGAAAGTCTGGAAAAATCTTAATTCCCCCCCCTCACGAAAGAAAAAAATTCAAGAAAAATTCGTAGAACCATTGAAAAGTGAACCGTTAACAGCAAGGTATAAGTGTTGTCGCGTCTCGAATCCGTCGAAAGAAAAGAAGCAACGGTAAATGACAAAGTAACACGAGCTATGTAACGCGAGCAACGTTGAAGGATAATGTAGTTGGCCTGGTTCGCCGGTATCCGAATGCTTTCCAACGATCGGCTGCCGTAAACCAGTCTAATTATACCGATCCGCGTGTCCCGTGAGGAAATCCGAGCGCGCGGCGCACGCAAGATGGGATTTATTGCCGGGCGTTTTCATGGTAAATGCCCCACAGTTAACCCTCTCGCAAAATTGGACTGGCTGCGTGTGAGAGTAGAGCGGAAAGGGGAGTGGGTGTGGGAAGGTTTTAAACGGAGGTTGGGGCGTGGCGTGGGGGAGAGTTTATCGCGGACTCGGTGACATAATTAATCGACGCTGATATCGCGCGGCTATCGTTTATTCCGCGGGCTCTTTGCGGAAAAAGTCAATTGCCGTCTCTTTCGCGTTAATTTAAGTCCCACCGTGTGTTTCCTGCACGGCGGAAGTCGCGCGAGGAATTTCTTGCGGCTCGTAGCAGTATAACGCGTTAAGATGGCTTTGTGGACGTACCTCGATCTTCGAGAAGTTTCTTTCACGAGTGGTTGTAATTGCGATTTTTTCCCCTTTCGGCGATATTACACGTTACCGGGGAAAAACTTCCATTCCCTTGCAATTTTCACGGTAGGGTAGGTTGTATTTTATTCGATGAAAATCCTATTTCGTTGGATCTTTCTCTTTCGTACTTCTCGAAGTAGGTAGGTATGTAATTTTAACACACGCAGAGGCACCGTAAATTTGCATATTCGCATTAAATTACTTTTCTCGTGTCGTTGTAAAACCGATATCACAGAAGCGCCTTTCGCGCGCAAAACGATCTCGCCGCGACATCGTTGCTAACGATCTCCACGAAAGATAAATGAAAAAGCAAGAGGAGTCGACACTCGTGTAATTTAATTGGACCGATTACATCTCGCACTTTTCCATCTTACATCGTCCTCTCTCTGTGTGTGTATAGGTATGCATTAGGTATGAAGAAAAACGGCGCGAATAAATGCGTCGTGTCGTTCGGAGACGTACGTATATCGGGTTCGATACTAATTTATCGTTGTCCCCTTATACATACATATACATACGTAGAGCATGGCGTGGCGGTTCTCTGGCTTCGGTCCTGTTTTTCCTCGGACACTCTCAGCTCAGATACGAGGGAGTGTCTCCCCTCGATCCTTTCTTGCTGTTCTTGCACGGGGCGTTGTACAGTCTTAATTGGCGCGGAGGCGACTAGTTTAAACACGATTAATCAAGCGAACGAGCCAACACGGCCGCCGCCGCCGCCGACGCTGGAGGAAGTCGACGTAGATAGAGAGAGACTCCGTGGAGATTTATCGACACGAGCCAGCCGCTTTGCTCCTCGCGAGACTCTCTCCCCGAGACATGTCCTGTCTCATAATTCCTGTTACCGTGGAATGTAGATTTCGCTGCCCCTGGGACGTTATTATTGCGTGTAACGTGCGCTAAACGCATTGTTCACCGCTAACGATACCGGATTCTATGAACTGCCCTCGTAAATATCGCTGAATATACCGGTACACCGTTCCACGTATTAGTATATACGCGAAACCTTTCACCCTTCTTATTAATGCTTCTACTTTACTTCGTTACGTTTATGGTTTACCATTAGGACAATTTTCAAGGGGTTAACTCGTTCGAGGCTCCTTACGGTGATATACGAACTGTGACTAATTGGAATTCATTTGCAACTGTGGATCTTTCGTTTCGTCTCGTTTTGTCCATTGAAATGTTTGGAATAAACCTAATTCAGATGTGTATGATCTTCTATCGTAACGTATAATATTACGATTCTGTAGGTTTCCTGAAACTTGTATTATTATCCCAGCAAAGGTAGCCGACAGATTTAATTAAATTCTCCGAA
>NW_017100174.1:863591-866632 GCF_001263275.1 Habropoda laboriosa
TCATCTTACCCTACGAAAACCTGCCAAGCACAACTTAACTAACAACCTCTTCTCGGTGGCTCAGCGAAGGGCGACCGATCGATTTCCATCGAGTTCACCCGGCCGGTCAATAAAAATTTGTCGGGCTGAATTACACCTCCGGCACGCCTTGGCCCGATCATTTATCCCCCCTAACAAGATCTCTCCCTCTCGGAGAGCTGTTCGAGCAATAGTACCGGCGGCAGTAAAAAAGGCCAGGTCTCTAACAAAAGACCGCTTGTTAACTCGCTTAAACGACGTGTACAGAGTACATCTCGGTGGGATGTCGGTGCCAAGCCAGAGAGCACCGACCAACGAAAGAGAAAAAGAGAGAGAGAGCAGTACCAGAAGAAGACGACGACGACGACGGAGACGACGGAGACGACGACGACGAGTAGGATGAAGAAGAAGAAGAAGAAGAAAAAGAGGTGGAAGGGTTAGGGGGAGGAAGAGAGAAAGAGAGATGGTGGGGAATCGAGGGAGATCGCATGCTTTTTCTCGTTCTCTTTGTCGAGTTCATTAACAAGCGCCACGTTAAGGACGCCGGTGTACAGGGGTCGAGGCCCGTCACGTTAATTTGTTGTGCAAGCCATAATGAGTCGCGGAAGTTGGTCCAGAGAGTGCGCTACTACTCTAAGGGCTGCTGGTTGCTCCCGGTTGCTGATCGTCGCTGCCGGTTCCTGCTGGCTGCAGTTGATCTTAACAACCTGTGCTTCCTGCCCTCTTCGTTTCTGGTTGCCCCTCTTCCAACCATCGTTTCCTCAACCTCCACTCTCTCTCTCTCTCTCTCTCTCTCTCCACCCCTTTCCTTCCTTCCTTCCTTCCTCTCCATCCTCGGTGGCTCGCTTTACCCCCTTCTCCCTCGGGTGGAATAACTTACTTACGACGCAATTAATTCGCCCGTGTAATTACGGGGCTAATGGTCCGTAAAATTAAGAACCTGTACCTGGCTCGAGCGTGTTGCACGCGTTCTGCTTGCTACCCTCCTCGTTCCTCTTCCTCACTCTCCGATGGGTTGCTTCTCTGTCTCTGTCTAAAGCTATCTTTATCGTTCTCTGCCTTCCTCTTACCTTCTGGGTCACTCTCGCGCGCGGAAGGTGCATAAAGGGTGTTCGAAAGTTGACACGTGAACGAGGGAGAAGTAACTGTTCGAGTACGAGTGAAATAGTTGCGTTAGTTCTGAAAATCGTCACTTTAGACCATCATAGCGATAGAAATTAGAAATGATACAACACGATAACGATACCGAATTAAAATCAAAGTTCACTTGTCCAAAAATAATGTATTAGAGAAGAAAGTACTGTTCGAAATTTCCAACCCTTTCCCAAAGTATCGTACCTACTGCACGTGATCAATACCCATCGCGGGACACCCAGTATACAACCGTCCTCCCGTTCGCTTCTGTCTCTGGAGTGTACTCGACTAGACTCGATTAAGTTTATCACGATTAACGATAATTAATAACGCGTTACCGCGGAAAGTGCAGAGCCGCATGCCGAGAGGGCCAGATATAGTTCAGCCCGTGCGCACCGCCGCTCGTTCTCGAGATTAATGGTACCGGGAGATGTTAATGACGTGGATGTGCAAGGAGGCGGTGGCTGTGGCCAGGTGATGCCTCTCCCTGCTAGAAGGAAGCTTGAAAAAGAGAAAAGGGAAGAAGGAAAAATAATAAGGGGACAGAGAGGAGGTAGAAGAAGAAGATGAAGGAGAAAGAAGATACACGACGAAGAAGGGAGAAAGAGTTGAGAAAGAGAGAAAAAGTAACAACGTCGAAATAACGAAGGAAGACACGGACAAATCTGGCAAATGATGTTAAATTGCCGGCGGTGAAGAGACGCGGAGCTGCATCGGGTACGGACGCGATGTTAAATGACCGCCGCCGCCGTGGCCGGAGTTGACTGTTAAGTAATGACGCTACAAAACGGTCTCTTCGGTAAAATGCTCGTTTACCGCAATTATGACCGCCTCTTCGCGGTCCCGCTAACGACCGACCGTTGATAGCCGATGAAAGACACTTCCAGCCATCGGAAGGCTCTAGGAGTTTCCCTCTGGCTGGTGTCGTAACGCCCGATAGGGAATTATATACTATATAGCTTTCCATTCAGGGCTTGTTGTCCTTTCAAATTGGATAAGAAATCCTCCATTTTCTCCTTACGATGCCTACCTTGTGAAACATTTATAGGGGAATTAAGCTTTCCTTTTTTCGGCCACTTTTTCCATTTTACTTTCCTATTGATCTCGTCTGAAATTCGTCAAGTGTGATAAGTTACGATGCAAAATAAGGAAGATTACGCGAGTGTGAAGTGTTCACTGCTTCCTGTTAGGTCTCCCGAAGCCACGATGCGAGTGAATACGTTATTTTTCACGTAGTGTACGGTACATTGGAAAAACACGGTACTAGGCATTATGCAACATATTGCCGCTCATTATTTCGACTTAAAGCCTCAAAATGATGGAATGGCTGTATAATGCCATTATACGTAATGCAGGAATATATTTTTTGGAATAACGGACCGTATCTGGCACATGACGCTTCATTTACATTAATTCATCGTTGTGCTGAAAATAACGCTTGAAAAAAACCTATCTTCACACGACATTCCGTTCTTCAGAGGCTGAACTTTAAACGAGCGTCGTTTATTTTCCTTTTTTTTTCTTTCGTGAAAATAAAATCATAAATAAAAATGCGTGTTAAATTCTCTAGTCGTTATTCTCAACTAACAATTAACCGTTTAAAAAATTACCATTTATCGTTACTGTCGTATGTATACGTACATTCTCAACCCACGTTCGCTTTCTCTGTTGCAGTATTACGAGATGTCGTACGGCCTAAACGTGGAGATGCACAAGCAGGTAAGTTTCACTCTTTACCCGAATTCTCGACACCCGAAGAACGCATCGCAGCTGTTCCCCGAAAGTGCAACATTGTTCGATGCACCAATTTCACGTGTACATGCCACGAAAACGTGACACCCTCCTCACGTTTCCCCTACTCTTCCTCGTCGCTCGTCTCCTACTCTCGC
>NW_017100174.1:867164-868184 GCF_001263275.1 Habropoda laboriosa
CGGCGAACGTCGCGTGTTTGTCCAAGTCATTAAGCGGGATAAGTTTGTCCCGTGTACACCGACGAATAAACATTTGCCGCGATGACTCGACGACACCGGGGCCCGGGATCCGAGAAAACCCGCCACTTTCGACTCGGTTATTCCGAGAAGTCGTTCCAGTCCGCCACGATAAACCGGTAGCCATCGTCCTCCGTGTTTAAAGAAATCGCCCCCGCTACGGAGAATCCGCCTCCTGCTCGTAAACAGTTTCGAGATATTATTCGAGCTGGTCCGAAAACATTCGACTGAAATTCTGTCGATTTTTGCATTCTACGATAAAAGCTTCAATTTTTTTTTTTTTTAACGATGGACACTTTTAATTTGAAGAGTTTCTTTTTTCACCCTCTGCAGGGTCTTCGACGAGCCGAGTGAAATTTCACTCTTGTATTTCTTGCAATCGAATCTTTATTTTGGCTGAAAAAAGTGTTTATGTAGTAGAGATTTTGGTAGGTATTGCAGAATTTTTGGAGGTCTTTCGAAATCTTGGAAGAGTAAAATAAAATTAGATTTGGACGTAGAAGACAGTTTGCCTTCGGAGTGTGAAATAATATATCGGCTACGCGAAAAGGAGGAATTATTGTAATTATGCAAAATCGAATATATTGATAGACAACGCAGAAATTCACCTGTCGTTCGCTCCGCAACGTTTGTGCATGGACGTAAAGGACAGGAACCGCGGGATCGGCTCGTTAACGCCAGTGAAACCGAGGCTTTTACACGAGTCTCGTTAATCATCCACCTTATGTCTGGGCGAGTGTCGCTTATTTCCGTGGTACAACCGCCTCTTGTGAGCTTCCTACGAGTCGTGACGAAAATAGGGACGCGAGAGCGGCTGAGCCGCTAGAAATAAGCGGGTTCGATGGATATCCCGCGTGTTCCGCGTATTTTCCTTGGCCGATGCTCGAAGATTGTTTTCGTTGCTGAGTTGTCGGCTGGATGTTGCCGCGGAAATGTTGGTCGATGTGGAAAGATGTTTTATCG
>NW_017100174.1:868204-889818 GCF_001263275.1 Habropoda laboriosa
ACGGCTTCTACGTTTCAGAGAAATACTTTTGCTCGCGTCAGTGGTATACGCTTCTACGTTTCAGAAGAAGAGGGAAAGGAAATTCAGAAAAAATAACGTAATCTAAATTAAACGTAAAACTTCAAGAAGCATCAATTTCCGTAGGAACAAATTAGGTGTAATTTCACAGCAGAGGTGTTCCTTCGTTCTTTCTTCTACACCGTCTAATTTTACCCCGCTCGTTAAAAGTGTCCACGGTTTAAACACTTCGCTTAACGAAAAGAGCCGCCGCACCCCGAAGAAATATTTTCGATCTTTCGTGGACAGCTGGAAGGCATATGTTGCTCCATCGAAAGGAAAATAAAAGCTTCTTTCCCTCTTCTCGCGTGCACTTTGTTATCGGCGCTTAGCTTTAACTTTCGTGGTGTGCTCTCACGCGTCGACCGATCACCCACTGTGCCAAGTTAAGAAAGAAAGAAAAAGATAAACGAAAAGGGAACAACCGCGACATCGTTCTTTCGCCCACGCCACAAATATCATCCTCAGAACGTTGACGAAAACTAAATCGCGGTTGGTATTTTTTTTCTTTCTGTTGTTGTTGCTGCAGGCCGAAATATCGAAGAGACTGAACGCAATCATCGCACAGATTTTGCCCTTCCTGTCACAAGAACATCAACAGCAGGTCGCCACCGCTGTTGACAGGGCAAAACAGGTCACGATGACGGAGCTGAACTCCATAATTGGGGTAAGTGTGCATCATGCTCTGTAATTGACTAATTTTCGAAGGAGGGAAGGAACGAGTGCGGCCGTTTCGATCGGCGGTCGGTGTGTGTCAGCATCAGGATGTCGCAACAGGTGCATCATGGAAATTACGCGTATTTCTCCGTTGAGAAAAAAGGTTAGCAGTCGTTTGCCAATCGAAGCTGCCAGTTGGAAGAACGTTGTGCGAGTCCAATAACCGTGGCGATTCGAAGAGAGGCAGCTTGAAATAAGTTTTATTAACTTCATAAATCGTTCGTTACGACGTGCCTGGGGGCCTCGTTAAAATTACTTTCATCGTAACACGTGGGGGGACTATTCTTCGTGAAAAAGAAACAAAAAATAAAAATAATAAAAAAAGCCCGACTTTTCGTCGGTGGTAATTGGTAAATTTATTCTGTTGGTTATTCTACAGTTCTGAATTTTTTTTTCGAACTGACGCTTTTTTGTACTTAAAATACGTTTTTATATTAAAAAGTTCGTCCTCAAAAAGAATTTAATTTATTTCTGTTCTCTAATAGTCTATTTCATACTATAAAATATAACCATCTCCGACCCTTGACAACCCAACTCAACTTTCCACCACCGCCACCAAACACGTTTCTTTCGTACACCTTTTTCATTTCAACCCCACACCACCCACTCTCATACGATCCGGCCGTTCCAAAGCGAAATATCGCATGTTGCACTTAGAAGCCCGAGCATGACCTCTATATTTCGGGGCGAAAAGAAAGAAAGAAAGGGAGAAAAAAGGAAAGGAAAGTGGTGCACACAAGGCAAAAACCTATTGCACCGGGCAAACCATCGAGCAGTTTTACACGCGACCAGCCGCTTATTCGGCTGAGCGGGTAATTTAAGGTCGTTAAGTCGGGTGAATCATCCTCGTGTATCCATTACCTGACCCTGACGAGTCGCAAGCACCATCGCGGCGCAGCTTCCACTTAAAGACTTTTTTACGACACCGAGAGATTCGTTCGCTCATCAACCTTTGCTTGAATTTACATAATAGACCGACGCCGAATCCGAGCATGATCGTGTGTTCTCGTACATGTATACCAAAGGATGAAGATGGGGTGAAGAAACGACGCGTTTCTTCGTCAAACAGTGTCTCGTACGACGGACTTCCGGTGGAGAACGTTTTTCTCATACTCATGGGGCGGACACTATGGGGCCCTGGTAGCGCGTACACACAGTCGACGGTGAAATTGGCATTCGACCGCCGCGGCACGTATAATTGAGTTCCGAGTTGGTTCTCGCGTGCACGACTTGAATAATTCCGTGGTCTCTCTCCTCGTCGATGGCCTAAACGAATGCACACGACTCTCTCTCTCGTCGCACCCTGGCCACGCTTGAATTATTCTTCCTGCACGCGTGCGACGCACGGGGAACACGAGGCGCGTTAAAAAGCATCGATAAACTGAACATTTTCTTTCTTTTTTCTTTTTCTATTTGTTTTGCGTGACGTGGTAATTCAAGTCTCGGGTTGGTTTTGAAATTTCAGCGAAACGGGGAAAAATGCCGGTTTCATGCCGGGGCAAAGATAGTGTTTCGACATGGATATCGTGATTCTCTTTTCTCTCTCCCTCTCTCTCTCTCCGTCCATTAACGTGACCAGTGAAAAAAATTAATTGGTAGTTATCTGATTGATACTGGGAATATTTAACGGCACATATCAAAGAAATAAACGAGATGGTTGTAATTCAATGGATTATAAGAGATACAAGCCTCGATATTGTTCCTGTGTTTACGACTGCAAGATACTATTTAATACGTCGAGTTTCTTGGCGAAAAAGGAAGACAACTTCTTCTGGGTTGAAAATACTTTCGTAACCACTCGAGAACGGCAATTAATGCAAATTTCGCTTATCAAATTTTTTTTCACGTATTGTGTAAACCTATAATGAAATGTTTTTACAAATACTTCTTTTTTTCCCCACCAATGTTTGTGTAGAATTATTCCGAATAATTACTTCATCTGATTTCAACATCATCCTAGCCATCGTTCCAGTTCAACGTTACCAATCATCTAAACCATTCACAAAAGAAAAAAAAGATCGATCAATGAAAAAAAAAAAAGAGAAACAGACAGACATGCTCATTATCCATCCCAATAGTCGCGTACAAAATCAAACTAGTCCCACTCCGTCGTCCTCGATTTAACGAGCGCTGGCCTGACCGCTACAAATCGTCCGATCGAGGTCGTGACACAAACCGCAATCTGCAGTTGCGTAATACGCGTCATCGGCATGTGGGGACATAATCAGTGCGTGCACTCCTCGCGCGGCCGGTGGGGTACAAGGTGAAGCCGGCAGTGTGACACGTGCACATGCACTTCTCGTTCCTGCATACTATATACGATGCACGTAGATCTACCAGAAGAGGGGGACATTCTGTTAGCTCTCTCTCTCTCTCTCTCTCTCTCTCTCTCTCTCTCTCTCTCTATCTCTCTCTTGAGTACTCTTCATCCTAGGGTTCGAAATGCTAAATAAAGACGAGGAGACGAAACGTGCATAGAAACAGACGAGAGAAAGACGCATATAGAACGAAGGCGTATAGCAAAACCCAACGAACGCAACGCAACGAACGAACGAACGAACCAGAGAGGAAAAGAGAAACAGAGATAGAGCGTAACAGGAGGGGCTAAAGGCTGAAGGGACGACGGAGGCAAATAGACATAAGCGCCAACCCCCATGAATATGTATTACTCGGTAAACAGGGGTTGAATCAATATTTCGTTTAATAACACTGTACGCTGGAACGCAATTCTCCTCTCTCTCTCTCTCTCACTCCCTTCATCCCCCTGTCTCCTCTGTATCTGATTGGACCTCTCTGTTTCACCCTCTCGTTTCCCTCCTTCTTCTTCCTCTCTTGAACGTGCTCCTACCATCATCGCAACCCTCCCCCCTATCCACGCACAGACAGAGATTGCCACACAGAACAGCCAGCCAGCCAGCCAAGCCAGCCAGCTAGAGGGGTGCATTTGTACCGGCGCACAGGGTATTCTCTGACACGTATTTAAACGCACAGGTATGGACGAGTCGCACCTCGGGCAACGCGCGATGCTGCTGGACGTACCGATCCACCCCTCATACTGCCTGCATGTGCCCTCCCCTTCCGCGTATTATTCACGCCGCGTTAAACCTCGTTTGGGACTATTACGTTTCGTTTGCCGCGTGCTGCACGAACGACAACGGCCTCCCGTTGCCTCGAACGCGAATTGAATACCGCCGGGGCTCGTGCCTCTCCCCTTCCGCCCGATTTTCGACCTGTATACCGCTTATTTATCGCGAACGCGTAGGTACTTGGTCAGAACGTTCGGTTTTTTTCTTCTCTCTCTCTCTCTGCATCGTGACCGCCACCATCGCGAGGCTCGTTACACCAGGGGGATGGAATAATTGCGTAGGCGGGGAACGCGATTTCCGATGAAAATAACCGGGACTGTCGATGCGTTTCCTGTAGACCTTGTTGATGGGAGAACGTTACACGATTATTGCTTGTTCGACGAATCAAATTGGACGTTCCTTGCTTCTTTTTTTTTTGTTTTTTGTTGTTGGGTACGCTTGGTGAGATGGGGAAGAGTGGTGTAACTGGCTTTTATCTTTGTTTAGAGGATAGTATATGGGAGTGGTAGAGGGTTGAAATGTGATTGAAGAGTTTTTTTTTTTGTTACATATGTGAAACTGAGTGCGTTCGATGTGAGGAAAAATGGAAATTTGTGTAACGGAAGTTATCGGAATTAGAGGAAACAGGAGGAAGATCGCCGTAACGACCGAGTGACTGTGAATTCTTTCGGAGTAATTAAAAAAAAGATTCTTAATAATGCACACGTTCCGAGCGGTTACGTAGTCGCTGTTGTCGCGAGACACGTTTCAACGGAGACGATAGAGTTAATCGAAACACATTTATATAAAATGTATTTCTGTCGAATATTATCTTTGGAGTTTGATAAAAATTATTTAGCCGTCGGTTGTTTTCCTTAATAATAAACCTCTTGGCCGGTCTTTCTGTAGAAAAACATTGATTTAGCGACAACTAAAATATCCTCCTGTGTAAACGTACATATCTCGAGTGAAATAAATCTTCTATCACAATGTGTCAATTTACGAAAGATCGGAACGTCTGAAGTATGTTCATTCGAAACGTTTAATTATAGTACAGTCCAGACCAAAATTCTCTTCTTGACCTACTGTTCCACTTACCTCCTGCACATTAATCCATTCCGTTTCTTTCAAATTATCCTCAAAGATACCCGAAAGAGATTCTCCATCCGAAATATTCCGTAAAACACCGTCTGCGACACGCCACTTACCACCAACCCCCGTCGATGAAAGGGTCTCGCGACGCTGAAAAAAAAAAGCGACGTTCCGCGAGGCGTGTCTTAAAAAATCGATACCCCTGAAAAATGAACGTCAACGAGGTCCTCCTCGTCCTCCTCCTACGTTGGCCGTCTCGTATACTCTCGGGGTCCCTCGTGATGGTCGTTCGTCGAACGGGCCTCGCATAGAAAAAGTTGTTGCGCGTCAAAAGCCCCTCGCCGGAAGTCGAGTGGCCGCAAGGCAAATTGCAAGCTACATCCGTGGAGTAGGTACACGTGCGTAGGGCGGCGCAAATACGTCCCTAGGGGGTAAACTGTGCTGCGGGGAAGACCATGCGAGCCGTATACACACACACACACACAGGTTCGCCACGATCCCTCGTCTCTCCCTTGGCCCATTCAGCGACACAGTCCAGGAAAATAACTATCGTACACAATCGGCGCGTACCCCGAGAGGGGTTATTTCGCATAATCCACCCTCTGTGGTGCGACCACCGACCCTCGTTCCAAGAGAATCGTGTGTTACCTTCCTTCCCTACTTCTCTTTCTCTCCTTTCGTTGCCCGACCCTAAATACCTAAGTGAAATCCACGATAAGCATGATTCGCACACGTAACGAGTTTACCGGCCTCTGTTATCCCCTCTTGATCTTACGCTGGATTTCTCTCCCCTTCTAATTCCCTTCTTCTCTGTCTTGGTCGATTTCCTTCTCTCTCTCTCTCGCTTCGTTGACATTCTTCGGGTGTATTTGTAACGATGGATTCATCCCCCTTTCCTTTTTCTTTTCGTTGCTTCTTATGGAACAGCTTTAGAGGCCTCGTGACCATCGGTCTTTGCCGAAGGGTCCTCGAGTATGGATTCGTTTTCACCCCTTGCTCTGTGACCGAACGTATGACGTCAGGTTTGCCCTTGCTTCGGGATGACATTTCATCCTGACTACGGAGGTGTAAGGAAATGTACCCTGGGGAGAAGGGATCGTGGAGTTATGTGGTCTTGCGGTTCGAGTAATTAGCATCGACGTTGTGTTTCGTCTAAACCTTGAGTTGTTCGTTGGAATTTTAGAGTTATCCTGTTTATCGTCGGGTGTAGTTTCTTGGTAGATCGATTTAATCGAGATGTTCGCGTTCTCCTTTCCCTGTAAACGTTTAACCTGTTGCCTTCCGAATTCAGCAATGTCCGTGCACTAGAATTAATCGTTCGAACGTGTCAAACTCACGTTAAACGACAAAGATGCTGTGCATTATACGTAGATAACTATGTTTCGATATTATGTTACGTTAAAATTCATGCATACATAATCTGTATTGCTATTGCGATTTCGGAAAGACCATAATTCACCGGGCGTTATAAATCAACGGGTTAATTTGAACACGTTGTAGAAATATGGTGCATTGTTTTATAATTAGTGCATTGTAATTAACGTGTGTACATATTGTTGTTCCTCAAAGGATTCCCACTGTGATTTTTGGGCTACTTTAAACGATGCGATAATAATACGCGATAAACGAAACATTTCGACGGAAAATTTCGACTCGAAATTAATCTTAAATTATAAATATCCGAAACCTACCCCGCCCAAGTATAATCTGAAATTTTGCAAATTATTCCACAAATGTACAAGCTACCTCGAAACGTTCCAAAATTTTCAACGTTGAAATGAAATTATGTTAGAGATATCCGTTATTTATTCCTATCTCAATCTCCTAAACTAGAGGATGAGCATTGTTGATAGTAGTATTTTCGTATGTTGCAGCAACAGAGACCTGATATATCAAGACTGCTGCAGCAAATGCATGCTCAACAACTGCCACCGGGGACGGCTTTAGGCGCTCATCCAGGGCTACCCGGACTTCCGGGACTAGGACCAGCTGCTGGACTTCCGGTGCCGACTTCCGCCTCCTCTGCTCTTCTTGGTCTCGGCCTAACGCCGGGGGCAGCCACAGCACCCGGCACAACAGCAGCTCATCCGCTGTCGATGCTAAGTAAACCGGAACTGCATCGTGGCCAACCCGATGATTTAAAGAGCAATGGCGGTGAGTATTTCACCCTTCCTTCTTTTTTTCTCTTCTCTCTTTTCTTCTCTCGGTTGCCTTTTCTACGATATTTTCTTTCCCTTTGTAACAGTTTCTTCCTATTAATTTTTCTTTTCTTCTAACCCTTTGACCGTTTTAACAGCTGATTTTCAACGTTTCCTTTTTTATTTTTTTTTTCTTCGCGCAACAAGTATATATATGTATATACGTATATATACAACAAGCTTTTTCGATAATGTATTTTCGGAGGTTGAACGTTGAGAGAAAATAATCAACGTCCTAAACAAATATTACTAGAACTCCTTGGCAAGAAAAGCAGGAACCCGTGGTAAATGACAGTAACAATAACAAGATAAATATCCCGCTTGTTTGCGCAAAGACTCACTCTTGCTACGTGAAAATTCGACGAGTAATAGAACGACGGTAAACCTTAGCTGAAATACGTCAGACGCGAAATATATACATATTCCTTCTAATAAAAAGTTTTTATTCGTTGGATGAATGAAAAAAGAAAAAACGAGATATCATTTTTAGAAACGATCACGCGTCTTAACTGGTACAACATATACCTAGCGTTAAAGGGTTAACTGTGACATAATACGGGGGTGGATTGAAAAGTTCGCGGTTTAAGTATGAAAGCGCAGTTTTTAGGTGCTTGCAATTTGTACCGTGTAATCTGTGATCATTTGCGTACAGACGTACGAAGTTTCGTGGCTCCGTCGTTATTTTTCTCTCTTTTACAGCTGGTGAGGTAGAGGTGTTTACAGCGACGGAGAAGAGACGAGTAGAAGTGAGAAATGATCCAGTACCTGGTGACGAAGGACCTCACCGCAAGGACCTTGAATGATTTTCACAAGGACTTGGAATAATTTTTGCAAGGTCCTTGAATGATCTTTGAAGTGAGGTCCTTTATCTTCGGGTATTGGATGCTCTATCTACTGCAAGTACCTGTACTTCACTAGCTGTAAAAGAGAGAAAAATAACGACGGAACCACGAAACTGTATACATTAGTACACAATTAATTGCATATCGTATGGTAAAAATTACCAGCACTTGGCAACGATCCTTCATACTTAGCCCGCGAACTTTCCAATCCACCCTAGTACAATTACACTCCGCCTACGAAATCAAAGTTTCTCAGAAAAAAGGAAAATCTCTTCAGATTGCTTCCAATCTTAGGACCGCATACCAAAGTCGCCTATTATCAAGGCTGGGTTCAAACCCCGGAATCAAATTAGCGCCGGTTAATTTCCACGCTTCCTCTTACAACGCATTACATTCGCGTTCACTCGGTAGCAATTCCAAAAAACCACAAAAGACCGGTACAGGGTGGCGTTACCAAGCTCTCCCCATTTCTCCTCTCTCTTTCCACACCCTTTTCCCTTCACGATCGAATTCCTCGCTATTGGGTCCGGTCCACGGGAATCGTAAAACCCCGGAATACTCGTTATACGCATACCTTCCGCCCTTTCACACGATTTTAATTGCCACCTCTGTGGGCAGCGCGGCGGGAAAAGAAATTAACGAAATTCCGGCCTTTGGTCACGTTCGAGTGGCGAGGCGCGGTGGTTGCCGCGCCCGTCATATAACGAATCGCACCTGCGCATGCGCACTCGCTCGTTTGTTCTCTCCGCTCGCGAGAGAGAGAGAGAGAGAGAGAGAGTTTCGCGTTTGCGAGGCACAGTCCAGACCACCGGTGGGGGGATTTTTCCTCTTTTTGTCACCATCATCCGTTTGATCCCGCTTTTGCGATACTCCCTGGCAGAAAAAAAAAGAGAAAAAAAGGGAAGAGAGTGTATGCTTATACATATATATATACACATATGTGTGTGTACGTACGTGTATAGGGGGGGGTGGTATATGTATGTATTTATGTGTGCATCGAAAACGCGGGGGATCTCTCTGTGGAGCCACGGGACAGTCGACATCGTAGGGGTAAAGGGTTGGCGAGGAGGGTATACGGGGAGGGGTTGAAAAAAAAAAAATATGTAGCCGACATGGCGGCGGAGGCGTGCGGCGCGGCGCGGTGTGCGGCTCGACCCGCTCGACTGGAAATTTTCAAAGCGCTTTTCGGGTATCCGCTTTCGGCGGGGGTGAGCGTGTTTGCGTCACCCTGTTAGCGGACACCGGCGGTTTTGAGCGAAAAGCGCATAAATATGCATGAAGATCATTTATACGGGCGCCGCTCGCGCTTCCACTATCCGCGCCACACTGCACACACACACTCACGCACACTTTGCGCCTATATATGTGTATAGCTCATCCTCCCCATAGTTCACACTGTGTGTTTCTGTGTGGAGCTCACACTCCCTGTTGTGTCTCTCTTTTATGGTCACGTTATTAACATTTTATCGACGCGCGGTGGCCGGGATTTCGACAATTTTTTTTCTCGTTCACCTGCTCACCCTCCACCTCGCTCTGAACCTTCTATCATCCCCTGTATCCGTTCTTTCCAGTTTTCTTTCTGTTTTTTTTTTTTTGTATTTTTCTCTTTATTTTTTTGGGTGAGGCCAACGTCATGCATGAAAATGATTTTTTTCCGTGAAAACTTTCCGCACGGCTTTTGACTGACGACTGTTTGCGTTTGTCTCGTTACAGGTCTCAGCTCGACCGAGGAGAGACACGTGAGTAGAAAATATTTCGTTCTATTTTTTGTCTACCGGATCATTCTATTTTTTTTTGTTTTTGGTTTTTGCTCTCTTCTTTCTCTGTTATTCCTCTCTCTCTCCCACTGTTTGTTTGTTTCTTTTGTTCGTTTTTTCACTATCTGTCGAGCGTTTATTTCGAATGTAGCGAACCGCGACCGGGGTGGGGTATCTACGAGTTTTCGAACGAATTTTATGTTAAAGAGAACGCGTGGGTGGAAATTTTTTTTGGGGATTTCTCGGGGCTTGGAATTTTCGATCGAACACGTCGTCTGATTAGCTTCGGTTGATTTTTCCAACGCGTCTTGGCCACCTGAACGAATTTTCATTTCCGGAACTGTTCGATTCTCTTTTCACGTCACTCACGATCATTCTCGTTCAGAGTTTCACCCTTACGCATCGACCGTATCGCAATCTTCGCCCATCTTTCGGAAAACATCCTCGCACAGTTGCCAATCGAAAGTGTTCTCCCCCTTTCGAAGTTTATTTCTCGTTACACCGTGTCTCAATCCCCCGTTTCTCGCCGTTGTCGCTTTTTAACGAATAACTTACGGGATGGTTGACGCGTGTAGCGACGCAGAAATCACGCACAACGGTAACGTCGTCGTTTCGAATGAAATTATTAATGCACGCTGAAGAGGCGGCGGCGTGGTGCTGCTCTTTGTTAGAATTTTCGAGCGTCAGCGAGGGAGAGAGAAGGAGAAAAAGGGATGGGACGCGCTTTATTTTTCACGTGTCGTAATTAAGGTTTACTACGCAAATGAAATTATGTCAGCGTCGCTGTTTTATCGCGGATGAAACAATAATATGCGCGGAGATTTACGGTTCCATATTTTCACTCCGGTAAATATTTCTCCCCTGAAACGCAGACAAATCATTTATCGAAATGTCGAGTTAACAATCGGATTATCCGTCGAACTTCTACGTACGATCTATCGCATAAATAAATAAATATGCGAGCGGATGGGCATTTTTTACCGCTTATCCGTTCTCGCCGCTGTTTCCGTCTGAAATTTCGAAAGGATTTAATGACGTAGATAAATAAATCCAATTGAAGCGAGTCGAACGAACGAACGAACGAACGAACGAATGCAGGGCAAAAATCGTCTCTGTATTTTCAACGATTAAAATTGCTTCAACATCCCGCGTCTCTGTTACTGAATTTATGACTACCACCGCCCGCGTATATGTACGCACATATGTATATACACGTAGCTACGTTGAAAAGAAGTTCCTTTCGTTCCTTTTCGAACGTGAAAATAAATTGACGGAAATATTTGATCCGCGTTCTGATTATTTATGAGAATGTTCCTGAGTCAACCTGGCGTTTAATAATACGACGGGTATAGGTGTTACGCGCGCATCATGACACGCTTTACTAACAAATTCTTTTGTCTCTTCGCACGCGAGCCTACGTAATCGCATGCATGTAGCGCATACTTTTTCCGCAAGTGAAATTATACAGTGCGAAAAAGAAAATGTACATTCATTCGTATAATCTTTACGGAAAACTACTGACGAGGAAGCGAAATGTCACGCGAATGAATAAAAAAAAAAAAAAAACGAATAATCCACAATGAGAAGTCGTACTTACCGACATTCATATTTCTCACATCACGCTCACGTTTATATACAGTCACCAGTATTTCTCCACTCTCCTTCGCGACTATCTCTCAACATGGAGCACAGAAAAATCGCGTTTTAATTAATCTCTCGCAGACAATTCTATCTGGAAAGGATGTGAATCAATTCCGATAGAAAATGATAGATACAAAGAGATAAGAAGAAAATTGAATCGTTACAAAAATTCCTCTATCTTCTCCCGTTCTTTCGCCAGTTTATGCAACAAAACGCTGTTGTTTATAATATATTGTTAAATATGGCCCATTAATTCCTCCTAGAAATTCGTCGTTATCTTTCAATTGTCACTCGGAAAAATCTAATTTATCTTCTCGTGAGTCACGTTACTATCGGCGGTGAACAGTTTGCCTTCCTCGTGAACGATGCCACACACTCTCTCGAGATGGCTATTCCTAATCCGTGGTCGTAGCGCTAACACGTCGCGTATACGCAGCTTAACGCACGTACAACGCACTCGAAGCACGAGCACTCGCGACGTGACCCATCCTCCCTTCCCTCCGCCGTGTATTACAGCTACGTTACACGCGTGTAACTTTCCGTGCGCGTGAAGGGTACAACGAGTGGTTCGGCGTACTTCGCTCACGAGCACCCACTGTACGCGCAATTATGTTTTCGACGAACGCGCGAGTGGTATAAAGTGGACGGAAAAGAGGCCGCGTCGAAAAAGTACCTAACCGCGGCTACTAAGAAAAGAGTGTGTGTACAGTACGGCAGCTTTCGACTTTTCTCTCTCGTTCCGCCCTTTTCCATTACGTACACGTATGTGTGTGTGTCGTTGGTTTTCCTAGTCCTGGAAGATTTTCGTTCACCGTGTCGTCGAGTAGGTGGAGAACGTTTTGAAACGAGGGAACGTGGGTTTTGGTTGTGGAGTATATTGAAACGGGGTAATATACAGAGGGATTTCGGATAAGTTTGCTCGTTTCGTTCACACCGAAACATTTTGCAAATGCTCCTATCAGCATGGAGGAAAAGTGTGTCGGATTACAAACGCATGGATTCGAGCCAACACTTCAATGACTTCGTTCGATGTGACTGCAGGAGTGAGTCTATGACTTCACCGCACCTTGGAGTACAGCGACAGTCCGATGACCGTGATTGCGAATTGCGTTAGATAAGCAGCAGATGCGGGTACAGTGCGGTGGAAAAGTTTGGAGCATTGTTTGTTACTCGGACGAAAGATTTTTTAGTAAAATAGCATTTCACAAGCGTGGTGTAAAATGAAAATTATCTCATTGAGCTGTTGAAATGGCCAAGATTTAAAATAGATCTGTGGAAATATTTATTAGAAGCTTGGAGCAATATCAAACCGGAAATAATTGAGAAATTAAATTATGCGAAGCGGTCATACGAAGAAAGAGGACTTTGCTAAATTTGTATTGTTTTTCGGGAAAGATAAATCTCATGTTTAATGAGATTTTCGATGAAAAGTTGATTCACTTAAGAGAAACCTCGTTTCTCCTGAAATCATGAATGCGCCAAACTTTCGAGCAGTAGCGTACGTAATACAAACTTCATTCCGCGCGAGAAATAGTAATTTCCCTCGATCGTGGACCAATTTTTCAAACCAGTAACTAGAACAGGCGGAATTACAAAAATAAAAAAATGAAACGAAACGATATTACGCCGTTTGCCCTGCGAAACTGCTAGTTCCCTCCCGGTAGGTCCCGCGAGGAACAAAGAGTACACCGTAGTGGGTTAAATCGAACGGAGTAATGAAACGAGTCCGCGCCGTTCAACGTGGATAGTATTAAAGTTACGAAAGTAATTACAGACGAACACTCTCTCGATTGTATCGAGCTTAGGGGATCAAGTCGGCCCACGATCTCTCTGTTCCGTGTCCAGAAACTTTTCTTCCCGACTCTGTAGCCAAGGGCCCGGCCGGCCACCACGGCTCGCCCGTAGAAAATGCAAGTAACGACCTTCTTCTCTGCGAACGGTCCCGAACCAGACCGTGTAGGAAACACCGGAGAATCAAGATAGACGGAGAAAGAGCGAGGAGAACCAAGGGAGAGGGAACGAGTACGAAGGCAAAAAGGAAGAAGAGAGAAAGAAAGGAAGAAAGAGACCAGAGGAAGAGAGAGAGAGAGAGAGAAAAAAGGGAGAAAAATAATGGAAAGAGCGGAGCACCCATAAAGAAGTAGAGGGAAAGGGGAGATAGCAGCGTGTATTATAGGTTTGCCGAGCCTGTAATCATCGCGGGACCGCGAAACGCCCATCGACGCCCTCTCATTCTGCCTCTCGCCATTCTATTTTCCTCTCTCCTTATTCGACCCATCCTCGGGCAGTTTCCTCGGGTTCTTTTCGTCCCTGTGTCTCCTTCTCGTCCCATTCTCTCTCTCTCTTCGAAGCGTCGTGCCGACTCTATAATCATTATCAACCTCTTCCCAAACCATCTTCCTCTCGTTTTTTTCTTTTTTCTATCGCTCCTTTTTTTTACTCGTCTCTTCTTCTCCTTTTGCTTCTCTCTTCGGTATCTCGCGCCGCTTCCTTTAATTCTCTTTCTCCCTGCGTGCGTGTTATTCGTGGACGCCCTGAACCGCCCTTCTATCGTACTTTCCCCACTTTTTTCTTCGGTTTTAGCGTACTGTGATCAGTCCCGGATTCTATTAATCTTTGGTAGGAATTTGACGGTGGTCTGGAACCTGAGAGGGTCGCGTGCCCGATAAGAATGTGGAGTTACGGCGATATTGCTGTGAGGAAAATTTTGGAATTTTCGTACGGTGAGATTGATCGAGCTGGAGATTTAACGATTTGAGAATTATTCTAAATCACCTGTGTCAGTGGTATATATCTGCGAAGAATTATTTTTGCAACGTAAGATTTCCAATTTTGTGATTTTCGTAGGATAAGATTGATAGAGTTGGAGATTTAACGATTCGAGAGTCTTTTTTAAACATGCGAACGTGTCTGTTGAACATATGTTAATTCGAACCCGATGAATTCAACACCGGTGAACAGATAAGGATCGCAAGAATTACACGAGAGTGGATGATGTGCAAGTCTATCGATGTTGTTTCGCTGATACGATCTTTATTATTCCAAGACAATTAAGACGTTTGACGTAACAGAGGAAAAGTACACATTTGCAAAATATATAAAATTATACATGAAACTTAAAAAGGGGAACTTCTTCTCTTGTTGAAGTGTCATCTCGAAATAGATCTTACGCAGCATGCACGAAAGATAATAATTTTAAATTTTCAGAATTGCAAAATTTTGGATATCCAAGTTCTAACTTGTTTTTTTTTATATCCTCTACGTATTAAGGATTTCTTCGTTGAGTCGAGGTTCGGCGCGTATTCCACGCGCGGAAGGGTGAAACGGTGTGTCGGGCCTCTACGAAAATGATCGAAAATGAGCGATATACGATTCCGTTTCGCGGATAACAGAGATTTTATCCGCGAACGAGCACCGAAATCTACGTATTCGAGCCACGCTGTCGTCCGGGTGGCGCGTAGGCGAAGTCGAAATCGATTATCACGAATGGTCGCGTGACAATTGATAATAACCGTCGACGCGGGTAATTACGGTTTTGTCACGTTGATCGAACCGCAGGAAACACGTGGGTAATCCGTTGTTTCAGTCTACGCCGGTTGTCTGTTATTTAACCAGAGATTAACGGCTGTGTAAACCTACACTTCTGTTCACTTTCCAATATGTATTTCTTCGTCTAGTTCTATCGTTCGCTCGTTTCTCCATCGACTTACCTCAACCCCGTATAATTATTCGTACGAACCGAAAACTTCGCGAGAAAGATATTGAACAAATATACACGAAAGCGTACTTTTCTTTTTCTTGGAGATTTAAAGACACGATCTGTCACGGTCACTAAATAGACAAACGATCAAGTCTGCAAACTTAGACTGTAAGATTGTAGATTGCGAATAAAGGAGGAAGGATTTTCGTCTTTTCTATCTTTTTCTTTTTTTTTTTTTTTAATCATTGGAATTCGTTGGACGTGACAGATCGAGAAACTTGTACAAGTTGATCGAAACACGGTACCGTATTTTGGCGGGTTATTTGAAATGTCGGAGTGTACACGGGCATCGAGAGAACCGTAATTTTCGTTACGTTACAGAGGAGCTCGATATCGCCCGGTGATAAATACAGTCGTCCGCGAACACCGCAGGAGACGCATCATTCCCATCATTCGCAGAATCACCATGACCATCCCATGCACATCAAGAAGATGAAGAAGGAGCAGGACAAGGACATCGGTCATGTGAGTGTTTGCGCTGCGTTATTGTTCCCACTGCGTTTGTTGGTTTTCCTAAGCCTGATGCAGCTCTCGAGCTTTTTAACTTTGCGTGATTATGTTAGTTTCTTTAGAAAATTGTTTGGTTTTGAGAAAAACGAATTTTTTATTTAATTGGACTAAAGAAGTAGATATTATGCAGCATGAGTGTACAATTTTGGATATTAAAATTTGAACTTTTCTTTATATATTCTATATGGTAAGAGTTTTTGTATACTTTGTTCTTGAAACAGGCAAAGATGTGAAAGAAAGGATACGAGGGTTTTTGGTAATGTTAATTATATGTACAATTTTGGATATTAACCCCTTAACTTGCACGCTCGAGTTAATTCGAGCGCGCTAAACAGGCCAAACTGTGCACACTCGAGATAATTCGAGCGGCGTTGTATTTGATGCTGCTATAATTTTTCACACTCGAATATATTCGAGAATTGAAAATAACAATGTGAAAGCTAAGAAAAAGAATCGTGTTATTGATATTTATCATTTACATAGGATTGTAAGCTATAATACTTATTTATTCGAAAATAAAATATAGCCTTTTTCCATGGAACAAAAGCGCAGTATATCGAAATTGTCCACTAAAAGAAAAGTTGAATCAGGAGTGATAACAAATGGAAACCTTTGAGGATGTCGATGTTCTAAAGTTTGTTTTTTTTACATTAAAAAAATTGATTTTTTTTGGCCGGTTTTTTTCAAAAAAACTGTGCGTTAAGGGGTTAAATTTCACAAAATTTTATGTTTCTTGTGGCTTTATGACACGTTAATTACTATCGAGTGTTTATGAGTAAGCATCAGAAAGACTCACGTCCCTTACAAATAAAAAGAGTTTCTATGTCCATAAAATACCTTCTGGGCACCTCGACATTGTTTTAAAGAGGGATTTACCCCTTTCGTTACTAACTGTGACTATAGTCACCCATTCTCTCGCGTTCCATGCATACTAACTGTGACTATAGTCACCCATTCTCTCGCGTTCCATGTATACTAACTGTAGTAACTATAGTCACCCATCGTCGAGCGCTCATTGTACACTAACTGTGACTATAGCCGCCTATCGTCGAGCGTTCGCTGTGTTCAAGCGGTAACTATAGTCACTCATTCTCGAGCGCTCCATGTATACTAACTGTGTCCATAGTCACCCATTGCTGATCGTTCGCTATATTCTACCAGTGACTATAGTTAACCATCGTCGAGCGGTTGCTGTATACTAACGCGACTATAGTCACTTATTGTCGAGCGCTCCCTATATCCTACCGGTGACTATAGTTACCCATAAAAATTTGGAGCACAGTTTCGTTGTATTATCTTAACAACTGTGAAAGTAAAAAAAAAAAACCAATAATGTCACTAAAGTGTACGTTCGTGTTTTGACTAGCTTTGAAGCTTAATTAAAGCACTCAAATTCAACAGAACTGTGCATTACCCCAACCCTCGATAACCGTTCCACGATTCACCCGATAACCCCGATGTCCCTTCACGGTGTCTGCAGAGCGACGGTGAAAAGAGCGATCAGGATTTGGTTGTGGACGACGCGAGCGAGGGACCAACGAGCCCGGTAGTAAACGGCACAACGTCACCCCGAGAGAACGGTCTCGACAAAGTTGCACCCATGGGTGCCGGTGTTCAAACGAAGAAAGACGTTCCTCCGCATTCGCCGAGAAGCGGAACAAGTAGCAACGCGAGCACACCCTCCGCTAAGAAAATGGAGGAACGGGAGAAACCAACGACACCGATCTCCAAACCATTGACGCCCACGTCAGGTTCCGCGATCGGCGGTGGTTTGAAACTATCGGCATCGGCCAAGCTGCTTCAGGGTCCGCCACCTCCCGGTGTACCCAGCGCGTATCCACCGCACTATGCTCCTGGACCACCACCTCACCATCTGGCACCAGCTGGCCAGCATCCACACGTCGACATGATGGGTTACAATGGCTACGCGGCGCCTAGAGCACCACCTTCGCTCCAACAGCTCTACGATCCCCACGCGGCCATGAGAGCTCCCATGGGATCCGTCGGAGTACCCGGAGGCAAACCGTGAGTACACTCGAGCAATTTCTAGGATAAAGCTTCGATTCTTAGAGGTGTACATTGGACACGATGGTTAGGTGATAAATCATGGTTAACACGTTCACTCGCCACGCCAGATTTACATGTTTTGCTCTCAGGGGACCGGAAGAAAATCTTTTATTGTCCTAAGTGTTATACTATGCTTGGTATGTTTTATTACTTTTTTTTTTAATTCAAAATAATGTCTGAAATTTTTAGTTGACGATATTCATTTTATTTTAATTGTTCTAAACATTCGAGACACTCCGGTCACCGATGGATCTATCGAGGAAACAATCTCCGGCCCCGGGTGGCCAACGTGTTAACCCTTGTGCGTTCTTCCGCTCGACTATAAACTTAACACGTTGTCAGACGTGAATTCGGGTTTTTTGTTTCTCAAATGTTAGTCACGGGAGACGTGAATTGTCACCGTTCGTTTTGCTATTGCTGGTGACGAGATACGCTAATTAGCATCATCTACAGCTCTACTATTAAACGAAGTGTTACAAATTATTTTTTAAAAGCTACACATGTCAAACGTGTCAATTTATCATTTTTATTAAAATTCATTCTTCGAGTAGGTACATATTTTTTTTCAAATATCAAAATCGTGTCGTTTAAAAAACAACGTTCAACTTCATACGCAAAGACAGAATTACCAATGCGTTCTAAGCCTTCCTCGAATTATTCGACAAATATTCTACAATTCGTGCGACCTTTACACTAATCAATTCTTAGTTCTACCTCGGATATTAAGCCACTGTAGAACCAGCGGATAATTTCTCCTGACGTAGAATTTAACCTAGACCTAACCTAGATCCCCGTAGAACCTAACCCCCGTCGTTCATCCGCTTATCAACGTCTATCCACCCACCTATGGCGATCGCTTAATGAAGCTGTACGGGTTAATATTTGATCCGAAGATCGAGCATTCGTGCGTCGACTAATGACTAACAGTTGATGCATAACGTATAACTATTGGCCACTATATGGCACACGTTTCTAACCACGTGTACCAGAGTTTTCTCGTATTCGAATCTGGCGAGGGAAAATCGATCGGAAAGAAGAGAAGAATTGTGAAACGAGAGTGGCAAGAGAGTGGTAACACGTTTACCTTGTCGCCAAGAGAGCATTATCAGATGGTATCTCTGGTAGATTCGACGATGCGTGATCCACGAAGCGTAACCAGTTTTCGAGACGAATCTAACCTGAATGAAGGCTAAGTGACTGTGAGATCGAGTCGAAGCTGTTTGCCTTTCGTAGGGATTATAAAAATGCGCCGGTATTCCACCTGCGATAAGATAATTCGATTAAGCGCGTTATCGTGGATATTTAGATGGGGATTTTTAAACGGGGGAATTTATTTGGCACAATTATTTTTTTTTTTTATGTCGTACGGAATTTTTTCGTTACTGTGTTATTCGTTAATTGTGTTGGAAATTTTTACAGTCTGTGATTTTTCTCTTTTTTTTTTTGGTGGTTGTGTGTGTGTGTATAATGATATAGGAGGAAACACGATGATCGCGAATGTTGATATTTTATTTAAAAAAATTTGCATCACAATATGAATGATTTGTTCGGCAAGCAATAAAAATACAGGTTTTGCATTCGAACGAGAAGATCGAACGTTGATATAATACGGTTTTTTTGGTTTAACGTTGTTTGATATTCGGTCTGCTTGCCAGCACAGGGCTTGTTATCTACGCTTCTGTTTGCTATGAAAATTCAGCGATCCTGTTGTTTATTGTAGCCACGGACTGTTAAAATACGATGCATTATCGATATTTTTATTTTAAAGCAGATGTCAATGCCGCGGAAGATTAATGCTCAAGATAAAGCCCGATAGAGCACGTAGTGTTGTGTGTACATAGTGTGGGAACAAAGTCTATTTGCGAAACACGCTAATGTACATAATTAGCGGTAGTGGAAAATGTTCTGATAAACGCGGCAAAATCAATATTTTCAAAGTATCCAGGTTGATTTCGCCGAAATAGAAGCTAACCCGTTCCCTTTACCGCGAAAAATAGAAGGAGACTAAACCTGTTCAATCTAGATTTCGCGAAAAACGGTAATCAATCGTCCAATGTCGTATTTTTATCAAATTTCATTCTCGAAGATTAAATGTACTCCAATATTTCCACGTTCTGTTTTTTATATTCGAGTGCAATACGTATGCTGACTTCAAGAAAATCTAAATTTCGCGAAAAACAGTAATCAATTATTCACTATCACATTTTTACCAAATTTCTTTCTCAAACATTAAATATACTCCAATATTTCCACGTTCTATTTTTTATATTCGAGTGCAATATCTACGTATACTCAAGCGCACACTGATTCCAAGAAAATCTAAATTTCGCAGAAAACAAAAATCCAAATTTTTACCAAATTTCATTCTCAAAAATTAAACATACTCCAATATTCCCACGTTCTATTTTTTACACTCCAGCGTACCTATGCATACTCGAGCACACACTGACTTCAAAAAAAAAAAAAAAAAAAAAAAAAAAGGAAGAAAAAGTGGAAGTTTGGAATACTCGAGTGCCGGTGTGTAGCCCGATTAACTTCTCCAGTTTCGTTAAACGGTCGTTGTCCGCGCGGATCGTCGAACGTGTCAGCGAGCGTAACAGGCCAGTGTGGCGGAGGACGGTTGGCAGACGCGTGTTCACCGCACGAGTCGCATTTTTCTCGATATTTCAGCGCGTACAGCTTCCACGTGTCGAGCGAGGGCCAGATGCAGCCGGTGCCCTTCCCACCGGATGCGCTCAGCGGACAAGGGATACCGCGTCATGCGCGGCAAATTAATACCCTCAGCCACGGGGAGGTCGTGTGCGCTGTCACGATCTCCAATCCGACCAAGTATGTGTACACCGGCGGCAAGGGATGCGTCAAGGTCTGGGACATAGGCCAGGGCGGCACGGGAAGCACCAAGTCGGTCTCACAGCTCGACTGTCTGCAGCCTGATAACTACATCAGGTCAGTGGTTCTCTTCATTTTTCTCTTTCGCTTGGAAACACTTGTTTAAATGGTTCTTTTCGGTGTTTCTGTTCCTTTTGGAAACGTTTTATTCGGTGGTTCTCTTCTTTTTGGAAATATTTTATTTTCCGCGTCTAGGAAGCTTTTGATTTAACCCTTTTTTTCTTATTTAATTCGGATAGATAAAATGTTACTGATTTATTTTGTACGATGATGGCTTTAACTTAGTTTATCTGTACGTTTTGGTCAGGTTAGGTATACTTGGAATAAGTGGAATGTTGATGTGGTGGTGAATTGTTAATTAACGTGGCAAACTTGTAATTCTCAATATTTGCGCAAACCTAAATTACGTTAATTACGTTAACAATCACGCTTGACACTCACTACCAACGACCTTCGTAAATTATCGATGACTCAAGAAACGGACCAAATTCCGTACAATTAATCCCCCAAACATCCTCAAACACAGCATTCCTCCCAACAAAAAAATCTACAAAACTTCGCTAACGGCGGTGTCAAACTCACCAACCATCCACAAACAACACCGCTCATTCGCTAAATTATGCAAGCTACGAACCGTTCGTTTCCCGTTCAAACCTAACCAAACCTAAGCTAACCAAAAAAAGAAAAAGCAAACGATTAAAGCGGGGGGCAAAAAGAAATCAACGACAGAGGGAACGAGGACACGAAACCACCGCATAATGAGATTCGATATTCCGCTCACGAAACGTTCGAAAAATCGTGCGTGGGGAGGCCGAAATGTCGGTTCGCCGTGTAGAACAAACGTTCGACGTTTTCACGATACATTTCGCGCGCGATGCACGTTTTAACGTGGATGGCCCGGGTATAATATCGCCTCTCGTATGACTGTTAATGTCCGCGATACGCGCGGTAATTGAAGCTGGCCGCGTTTTTTGAACGCCGATCCGACCCACCGGCAAATTTAATACATTTCCTCGGTA
>NW_017100174.1:890069-891805 GCF_001263275.1 Habropoda laboriosa
ACATTAGCTGTGCTTCTTTTTTTTTTTTTTTGTTTTTTATTGGTACACCGGACGGATCTATCGAGGATTTGACACTTTCGTAAATGGGGGCAATTATATGTGGATCGTTGGTGATTTGTTGTATTTATTTGGATTAAATTTGAAGCTTTGATCTGAATTTCTCTCACCTTTCTTTTATTGGAACGAGATCGAAACTTTGGCATTGAAAAATGTAATTAAACGTAATGTTTTTGGTAAACAGTAGTGAATATGCGGTTTTGATAGATGTTTAATTGTTGTTTTGGGGGATCTATTGGTGGATGAAGATTAGACGTGAAGAAGGTGACATTGTTCCAATTGCGATCCCTTTTAATATAGTTTCCTTATGAAGGTCAGAGAAATACTGAAGTTTTTTCTTCAACGCGTTATTGGGAAAGGGTCATATTTCTTCGCTATTCCCAAATTTTTTAGGTATATGACAATTTTGACTAAAAATGCTTGCTATTCGCAAATTTTCCTAAAATACAGCGATTTTGGCCAAAAATCCTCACTATTTGCAAATTTTCCCATTTTTACGTCACTTTGGCTAAAAATGTCATTTCCTTACGAAACACAGAAAAGAACTGAGCCATTTTCTCCAACGCGTCGTTGGTAAAGGGTCATATTTCCTCCCTACTCGCACAATTTCCCAATAAACGTCATTTTTGAGTAAAAATCCTCGCTATTCCCAAATTTTCCCAATAAACCTCACCTTTGACTAAAAATCCTCGCTGTCCGCAAATTTTCCCACCTACGCCACATTCGACAAAAAATCTCGTCTCCTCACGAAACTCAGAAAAGAACTGAGCCTTTTTCTCCAACGCGTCGTTGGTAAAACGATCATATTTCCTCCCTGTTCACAAATTTTCCCAAAATACGGCAATTTAGGCCAAAAATCCTCCCTATTCCCAAATTTTCCCAATGAACCTCACCTTTGACTAAAAATCCTCGCTGTCCGCAAATTTTCCCACCTACGCCACTTTCGACAAAAAATCTCGTCTCCTCACGAAACTCAGAAAAGAACTGAGCCTTTTCCCGCACCGCGTCATCGGAGAAGTGGGTCATATTTCTACACGATTGCTATCAAATAAAAACGACGCCTACCGGTCACGCTGTTGTCAGACAGAAGACTATACATTGTCCACACTGTAAACACGGAAACGTGACGTGACGTGTGCAGGTCTGTGAAGCTGCTCCCGGATGGCAGGACGCTGATAGTCGGCGGTGAGGCCAGCAGGCTGAGTATCTGGGATCTGGCGTGTCCAACCCCAAGGATCAAGGCCGAATTAATCTCTTCCGCTCCTGCGTGTTACGCTCTCGCGATTTCGCCGGACTCGAAGGTTTGCTTCAGCTGCTGCAGCGACGGCAGCATCGCCGTCTGGGATCTCCAGAATCAGTCTCTGGTCAGACAGTTCCAAGGTCACACAGACGGTGCCTCCTGTATCGATATCTCCGCGGATGGTTCGAAATTGTGGACCGGCGGATTGGACAACACCGTGCGTTCTTGGGATCTGCGAGAGGGAAGACAGCTGAAGCAACACGACTTCACGTCGCAGATATTCTCGTTAGGTTACTGTCCCACGGGAGAATGGCTAGCTGTGGGCATGGAGAACTCGAACGTAGAGGTGTTGCACGCCTCCAATCCCGACAAGTATCAGCTACACCTGCACGAGTCGTGTGTACTATCGCTAAGATTCGCCTCCTGCGGCAAGTGGTTC
>NW_017100174.1:891845-894205 GCF_001263275.1 Habropoda laboriosa
CGGAGCCTCGATATTCCAGGTAAGAATTTTTCTGATCTTTTTCTGACGCTAGGAAACATTTGCTAGCTCGAGATGACCGATTTGTAATTTTTCCCCCCCAAAAAAAGGGGAGGATTTTTGATAGTGATAAATATTGTTCGTAGCTTTTCGACTTTGTTTCATGCATGTTTACCTGCATTTGTATCGACATGGGAGGAATTTTTTATCAGGGTTCGAGTTACATAAAAATTCAATTTTCGAAAGTTGATAATGGATCATTTCGATGTGGCTGGTCGGTCTATAGTTAACACGTTCCGTGCCACTGGTGGTGTACAATAGTTTCCGGAAGAGGAATTTCCATTGAATGATAAAATTACATTGATATACGAATTTAACAGAATTAACACCCTTTTATAAGTAAATATTTTAACGTGATTTTTCAACTTCGTTTGAATGTTCTGCCAAAACGCGGAACGTGTTAATCCCATGTGACGTGGATTGTGGTACAGATGCATTTGCAGTATGGTTTAATTTTCACAATGTTTTTTATTCCACCTTTCACAAATATCTCCACTGAAGGCAAAGTCTCGATAAGAATCCATAGAACTTGTTTACAATTTTTCTATTTTAAACAATAATTCAATACTGTGTAATATTCACAATAAAGCAAAAAGAAGAACAAAAAGACAATCACTATTCCAGCTACCCTATACTAAATATTATCGAAGCGCAAAATTTCTTTTCACTTATTTTCTTACAATTTTTTCATAAAATAGAACTTATAAAATCTCTAACTGATCCTACTGAAATTTCGAAATAAAAGATACAAATTTAAAAGTTGTCAAACTAAAAAAAAGAAATAAAACGTACAAAGCAAAACTTGCATTGAAATTCAAGAAGAAAACCACGAATCACAGTGTCAAACCTTGACTGGGATTCCACTGGTGGCCGGTGTCCTCACGAACGACGTGTCTTGTTCCTGTTTTCAGTCGAAGGAATCGTCGTCGGTGCTGAGCTGCGACATATCCGCGGACGACAGGTACATCGTTACCGGTTCAGGTGACAAGAAGGCGACCGTCTACGAGGTCATGTACTGAACATAGATACCGCAACGACGACACCACACCACAGACCGAACGAACTCATCCCGTACCCGAGAGAACTCTTCTCAGCGTGGGTGTACATAGTTCTTATACGATATTACGAGAGACGTTTGTTGCCGTTGTTCTTGTTATTGTTGTTGTTGTTACTCTTGGTGAAAAGAAAAGGGTCCGTGCAAGAAAGAGAGGAGAGAAAAGGAAGGAAGCAAGCATGAAAACGAGCCGAGCGAACCGGAGTAAAGAAGACGAAGAAAGAACCGTGTTGTGTGCAATCGTATGTTAAATTATGAATTAAATTATATGCTCGAAGTAATTTCTACTGAGAAAACCAAATCGAGCTCTAGCGTGATTTTAAAGGAAAGGAACAGTTTCGTGACATCGACGACGAAGGAAGTGGTAACTCCTTCGAATCCGATTCGATGAATTTTTATCGCATTCGACAGAGACTGCGAAGAAAAAACAAAAAACGAGAGAAGTTTCTCTCGGTCCCGACAGGCTCGAAACTCTTGCAGACACAAAACAGTTCGTTCCGCTCGTTTTTCCCGCGCGTCGCCGCCATTTTGGCCCGATACTCCGCGGGGTTAATTAGAAAACAGAAACGCTGGCATTCGTAATTCGCGTTTTCTCTGTACATTTTGTATATACGTATACATATTATATATATATATATACACACACACACCGTCAGTCTTAAGTAAGGTTATACCATGATATTTTTCTACGTCCCCTAAAAGTGAGACGGAAAGCGACGAGTAAAGTAGAAGCAGAAACAGACAGGATACAAGGAAAAAACGAATAAAAAAGAAAAACAAACAAAAACACAGAAACACACTGAAAGAAAATTTGTAAATATTATATCTGGCTTAGAGAATATAAACAGAATCGAGACGAGAGTCGATTAAATAAAAAGTGATACTCGATAACTAAACTACGGTGATTCATTCTATCCCTATGTAGCCACTCTTCTTTGAACTCCCCTTATCGTCGGAAGAAAAAAAGAGAAAAAGAAATTTGTAGGAATGAAGCTTCGATATCAGGCGTGTGCTGCGTGTGTGTGTGAGAAGAACGAGGGAGCGGGAGACAAAAAAAAAAAATAATCTCGTGCATGGCGGCGCGAGAGGTTATCGCGCCCCTGGAAGGTAGGTATGAAGCAAAAATCGCGGGCAAATATTATCTCGCCACGGTTGTAATATAAAAACCGATGAACGCGCTCGGCGCGACCACTTCGCGCCGCAAACATTCGAAAGCTGTTTGACGCGGATGAGGCGGGGGGGGGGGGGG
>NW_017100174.1:894240-907887 GCF_001263275.1 Habropoda laboriosa
GGTCGACAGAGAGGCCAGAAACAGAAGGAACGAGATAGAAACACCACTACCGGGGTGGCGCGGCGGCTCAACAATATTTAGTCACAACGCCTGGCGTATCGTGTCGCGAAAATTACGACACAGTTTCGTCGATGAACGAGAGAAAAAAAAAAAGAGTGGGAGGGGGAAAAAGGTAGGGAGAAAAAAATACACAACCGCGTTGGAACGTGTCGAATACCGCGCCGCGGCGATTCGTTTCTCGCGTTTCACGCGATTTCCACGGAAAACGAATTGCGGCCCACGCCGATGATGGTCCCGTTTCGTTGTATACGCCCCAGCTATAGGCAGAAACGAAAACAAATCTATACGGTGAGGGAGTAGCGCGGTGGAGAGAATGATCGACTGAATTTAGTATTCTTAATTTGTTTTTCACACTGCGTTATATACGGGCTGTTTTTGCCAGTCCCTGGCGTGGCGTAGAGGTGAAGTTCGTTAATGTAGATCGAACGAAGCATTCTTCTCTTTTTCAAAGAAGGAAATATGTGTAGTAAATTTAGAAGTGAGAGAACGAAATTGAAATTTTTAATCACACGCTCGCTCCTTGTTTCATCGTTGGTTATGTTGACGTTGCAAAATTATCCAATTTGATATTATTTCGCAAGAAGTGTTGTAAAATGTAACGATAATAAGCTGAAGAAACGAGGAGAAAGAGATAGGAGAAGCATGCGTCAGAACGTGACGTGCATGTTGTGTGTGTGATGCCTTGGAAATCGCGATGGCGATCCCCGTGCGAATCACGCCACCCGGTAGATAATTAGCGATGCAATCCACGCTCGTGGAGCGCATATTCAATGGAAGGTTCATCGGCGTAATGTTATTATAATAGTGGCACGTTTTGCATATGTGACTGGGTAGCTGGTGCGAAGTGGGGGCGAGAGTGTACGTCCATCGTGTGGGAGGAGGGAAGGGGGAAGGAGACAACGTTACGCGTGAAGAAGCGAGATGGTCACGGGTATGGACGAAACGAGGCGGGGGGAGGAGAGGGAAGGCGATTTTACACGGGCTTTGCCGCACGCCAAGCGTATTTGCATGGTAATGATATGCGGCGCGGCAGGACCGATGGAGCTCCGGCTGTGGCGACGGTAGAAGAGAGTGGAGGGGTAGGTCGAGCCAGGCCGAGTGGTGGGGGGAAAGTGCCGGCAGCGGGAGTGGGGGTAGCGGAACGCCGCTGGTATTTCGTGCACAAGTTTTGAATGTCGCGGCTAAATGCATCAGTTATTACGGTTAATTCAGTGAACGGAGAAGCAGGGAACAGCCGGCCGCGGCTGTATTTATTCCCGCGCGCTCATCCTCGTACGTTTCGCGAGGTAATACGGTATTCCCGGGCTTTGTATAAACCAGTAAATCAGGGTGAGGAAAGATGTCATCGTCTCGTAAATATTGCCACCTTCTACGGTGGTTTAGTAAATGATATACTAAGAAGATGATGTAGAAAATGAGAACGTTCCAGATCGACGGAGAAGATTCTACCGATGAAAATAAGTCCAAACACGACCACATTCGGACAATTTTTCTAAACTCGATGAAAAAATCGAAGCGCACCGGGTATAAGGTTTTAACGAAAAAATAGTCCGAATAGAGTCGTGTTTAGACTCGTTTTCATCGTAATAATCTCACCTATCCCCGTGTAACACTCTCGTAAACGTAAAACGAGAAGTACAAAAATTTCAATACGCGTTACAAGATGATTCTCATACGTCCCACTAACCGCACGAGTAGGCCGGCCTTCCCTGTGCCTCTGTCCCCCCGTGTTGGCCGGTTTGCTCTCCTTTGCGTCATCGGGTTTAATCGTTTACATCGGTGGAAGTTTGTTCTGCGGTAAGAGGATTAACGGGCGGGGAGAGTCTGTCCGTTCGATCGTCAAACGCGGTGTAACGACTTAATCGACCGGTCTACCGGACCTGGATCAGTCGCCGGGGTTTTATTTCATTAGGAACACCATTTTCCGCGTGAAGCTCGCCGCGATCGACAAGCGGACCGTGTTTTCCAGAAACGGATGCGCTGCGACGGCTTGATCGATCGTGATCGCGCCCCGACACCGTGTAATCTCCATTTCACGCGTAAAAACGGCCGGGTAACGGCGTAATAAGCGCAGCGTACCGCTATCATTCGGGATCGTTAGCGGGCAGGTAACTTGAGCTATCCGTGCCGCGAGCCTCTACCCTATTACGCTCCGCGTCGATGTCCAATTTCGCGGAAACCCGTGTACCTTTTACGCTCGTGTACCATGTCGTGCGTTCGTCACGCCTTCGATCGCTCGTTCAACGCTTCCATAGCCCCCGGAGCCTGGAACCAGGTTATCCAGCAGCGTAACGAAACAGGGAAACGTTTCGGCGTTTTCGACGTTCGATCGTTGAAATATCTTCACGCTTTACCGGTCTCTCCAAAAGAGACCACCAGTGAGGTGGGCCATTTTTTTTTCTCAACGTCCAAGAACCGTTTCGGGCATTGAAAATTGGTGGGTTGGGACACGGTTAATCGATTATTGTTCTTCAGGAAGTCTGTTTTATGCTTTTCTCGGAACCGACTGGGCTCCTTTCTTTCGTCGGTTCTATTATCGTCCACACCGTTTTAATCTTTTATTTTACTACAAAACGTTCAATGATACAGCACGTTTAACTAACCTCCACTCGAAATGGTGAAATTACATAAAAACAATTGACCATACGAATTTCTCTAAATCTTCCAAAAATTCACTACTAATTCTAAACATAAATACACAATTGTTTAACCAAACTTTATTACCTCCATCACCGAACAATCGAAACACAGAACGTCCCCAAAAACCACCAAACTATCCCACCAAAAGTCATCGAACGAAATACTAGAAATTTTCCTCCCGGGTGGTGCGAGTGACCTTGACCAATCGTCAGAATTCAACCAGCCTATACCAAGCGTTAATTCCTCCGTAGCCGGTCGGTACACACACGGAGGGGTCCGAAACCGTGCTCACCACGTGGACAACCAGCCTCTGCACGCTTTCGCCGCGGCTGAAAAAAAACGAGGCGTCGAATGTTGGCCGATTTTTATCCCGTGCACCGCGGGGGACCACCCAGGCGTTCATACGCGGCTCGACACGCACGTACGCGTACCACGCGCTCGCGTTGCTCGCCGAGCAGGCCGTTTGACCAGTCGAGCAGCCGGCTGGCTGGCTGGCAGGCGGTCAGGCACCCACACTCAAAGCGCTAATTTTCTCTCTGTCCGTTGGCGAGGCCGGGTGTACGTGCCGCGGCACGGTGCTCACACAAACGTGGCAAATTAACAGGCACGCAAATGAGCGAGTTCACGCGCTCGCTTTCGTGTTTCCCCGCGCCTCTCTCATCACAATTGGACACTAATAAACGCGGCAACCTGTCTCCATCTCGCTCCTCCTCTTCTTCTCTCTATCTCACCCTGTTGGTACATCCCTTATCATCCCGCCGCTATTCCACGCCATCCAGTTCTCCCCTGTCCTCCTCCATCCGCAGGCTAACGAACTGTGTCTTGTATTCCAGTTTCTCTTATCTCTCCCTCCCTCTCTCTCTCTCTCTCTCTTCGTTCCTCTATCAATGTGTTTCTATTTCAGAGATTTGTTCGTTCTGTTACTTCTTCCTCCGCCGTTGTTTCACCTGTTCTCTCCTCCCTTGCGCCTCGAACACTCTCGCTCCCTTCCTCTCTTTCTACACGACTGTTGCTGCGCGAAACGTTCGCGTCTTCGTTGCTCCTCGCGGCCACAATCTCCCTGGAACGGGCCATGATATCTGCAAACAGAGCACAGCTCGGAGAATACGCTTGGTGCAGGCGCGTTCGCGTGAAAAGCGACGCTGCAGGAGAAAATTACCTATCTCCTGCGGAGCTCGTGGAATCGAGACACGTGTCCCGAGCCGGTGGATTTTCGAACGAAGAAGACTCACCAGAAGCGTGTCTCTAGAGAGACTAAGGATGATTACGCTCGATAGAAATTTCCATTTCATTTCTTTTCCCCCGTTGTCCTTTTCTCCTCTCCCCGCGTTTCTTTCTGCCGGCTTCTTTTCTCCTTCTCCGTTGGCCAATCCATCCACGGAGGAAATCGTTTCTCGGAAAATGCCGCGCGAACAACCGGTGATATGTAATCTCGCGCGCCGCTGGAGAAAGCTCGATCCACGGATCCACGGTGATTTGCATGCATTAGAGATCGTTGAGAATTGAACAGGGAAGTCGAGAGGTCGAACGGATAAGAAGAAGAAGAAAAAGAAGTAGAAAAGAAAGAATTGCTTTCTGCGAACAGATCACGAAGCGCGGAGTTCGGTACCGAACTCGAAGGCACCCGGTCCTTTTTGTCGAACCAGCCAGTTGACCTTTTAAGGTGCGCCATTTCCAATGGAATCGATTAACCTACTGCTCTGCGAGGCTTTTCGGAGGATTTCGCTCGAAGCTGTTGCATGTCACCGATTACTTCCGAATTCGGCTTAATCGATGTACACACCGGGTGTTCCATAAAAAGCTAGCTTTTTCTCTGGTTAATTGTTTTAATTAAATAACCACCGCGCGTTTTCGACAAAGTAACTACGTAGTTGGGAAGAGATAATGTAACGCAAACGAAGGGTAAAACAATATAAATCGATTTTTAGGATTTTACAATTTCTTCTTTACCGACTATGCATCTAAGCCTAAGTCCATTGTTTTAGTCTTGCAAATTCTCAGTCTTGCAAATTAAAACGAAAGTTAGAATGAAAATGAATTTTTGTTACTAATAAAACTGCTTGTGGCGCATCTCCATCAGAATCTGCGCCACGAGTCTGACTCGTTGCTACAAAGCAAGGATTTAGCTCGAATTTGTGCATAAGAGTTTTCAGCCAGATGAGCTGTAACTAACAATTAACGTATGAAATTAGACGTATCCACGTTCGGACAACGAAAACACGATTAACAAAAATTCCACGTTCACAAGTAGACTCTTGTTTAAGGAATACACCAGTACGAATACGCAAGTGAGAGAGGATTACATCACTGCGTCAAGTAACGTACACAAACATTTAACAAGCTCATTATCCAGTAACCCATATATCATTCGACACAAGGTTAATTCAGTTAAAAAGTGTTGCTTGAATATAAAAAGCTTCTATGAGAAAACAGACTCGTACCGGTCTCTGTGGCTCATTCAACGAAGAATAATCGAAAAGTTATATACGCAAATAAACACGTGTTTATTATAAAAAAATTATTGAGGATCTTTAATTAGCGAATAAAGATTGACTCAATCGACTGCAGAGGAAAAAAAAACGTTTATTGATAGAAATGAAATACAAAAAAAACGGAGGTGAAAACCCGAGTGAAAAACAGTTACTCAGTTCGGGGTTGTCGCACGACTCCTTAATCGCCCTTTATGGCCCGGCCTGGGCCATACGTTAAGCAGAGAAACTCGCAGTAGGAAAAGTAAAAATTCAAAATATAATCTATTCTGAATAAAAACGAATCCGACGAAATATTAACCCTTAGCGCTCCAAGCATTTCTCTTATAAGATTAATAGTGAAACTTCTAAAAATCCAAAGTTTCGTTTTGAAAAATAAAAAAATTTACTTATTTCTATATCTTATTTTAATTTGCATTATTTTGATAATATAAAAATATCGGAATTTTACATATTCAAGTTCTCCATGTCGCCATAAAAGCGCCATTCGGGTGCAAAGGGTTAAACGTTACCGGACTACTCCAACAAGTAACGTCGTTTACTTAGACCTTCTCTAATTATTTATTACTTAGACCTTCAAATCTACCAACTAAGCAGCTGGCCGGTACTGTACGACAATTTTTCGTTCGCTGCAAATTACAACTTTTTGATTCCTACGAATTGTTTATCTTTATGAGAAAATTTGAGAAAAACCATTTGTCCCCTTTGACAGATCAGCCCAAGTTATAGTACAAAAGCTTAGAGCGGCCGGTACTGCACGACTCTCCCCTACTCTTTCTGTTCAATGCAAAAAACGTGAAAATTAAAAAAAAATTTCCAAAACTGTCACTTACAAATTCAACACAAAGTCGAACTAATCCAAGTTCCACATCTCCAAACAGAGCCCACATCACACGGTGTACACTCTGCCCGACGCGAAAGCGAGAGAGAAGAGACGCGAGATGCATTTGCACGAGTGCATCGAAGCGTTCGGAAAAAATTGGTGGGTGTAAAACGAGCGAAGATTACACCGTCGATGTATCTATACGCAAATATTGTTTCAGCGGTTTTCTAGCAGCGCTAGTTTCAAAGTTTCGAAGTAATCTCTCGATTTTGGGTTACAGAAATCAAATATCGCCCGGCTATCGAGTGCATTCGCGCACACACACATATATACGAATATATAGAGAGAGAGAGAGAAAGAGAGCGTAAACCGCGAAAAGCTGAGGTGACGCAGGCCGATGGAAACGCGCAAGGTTCGCAGCGGTTGTTTTTCCGCCGTGTTAATGCAACGGGGAAAAATTGCGGTGCAGCGCGGACGAACGATTGCAGCTACTTGCGCGTGTCGAAACAACGCGCAAACGGGGCAACGCGGCGCCCGATATTGCGATCCTTGCGTGTCCATAACGCTGAAATTTCGTTTCCCTTCGTGTGCCCGGCGCGTCGCGCGGCACAATGGATTTTCGACTTCCGCTTTTTACGTTTTCAATATCGGCGAATCGTTTAACGAGCGGCGCGCGCGGGCCAACGAAACGGGACGCGAATTTTTCCCCGGGCCATTTCGTTTCGCGCGAGGACGGAATGGCCGCCGCTGGTGAAATTGCTTCCCTTTCGCATGTAGATTTAAGCAAATCGAGGGAGAAGAAGATTACAAAAGCGGGCAGGGGAGAGAAAAAAAGACCGATGAAACTAACTAAACGTGTGATTAGCGAGAAAAATTTCACCCAAGTACATACATACACCGTTTCTCCTTTACTTTTGTTCTTTTAATTGGAAACTGGTAATTGGAATGTGCGAAATATTGCGTTACACAAAGAAGCGATACTTTTGTTACAATTCTACCTTCACTTCCCTTCTCGAAAATAAAAAAAACATCCCTCGTTATCTGCACATGATCGAAACGTAACATCCGTAAAAGATAAAAAAAAAGGAAGCATCGCTACCCGAAAACTTGATAACGACACGAGCTTGCTCGTTCGCGAACGGAAGCGTTTCTCGGTCGCGTCAATTAGTGCTCGGATCCAGATTAAAATCAGCGTGTTACGGAAAGACGATTTAGCATCGAAGCCAGCAAGCAAGCAACAGCAGGGGGAGAAGCGAGCGGCTCCAAGGGAAAAGGACGAGGAAACGAATATCCAACACGGTTGAGCATCGGCAGCTGGCTCGCGGAATCGTAAACGCAAGCTAAACATGTGTACGGACATAAAACGTCGCTGCACTCTCTCTCTCTTTCTCTGTTGCTCTGTGCGCCGCATAAATATACAGGCGCCCCTTTAGCCGATGAGCCGTGGTACGCTTAAATTTCTCGGTAGCCGGGCCGTAAACGAAACGGGCGAGGGAGCGAAGGGGGTGAAGGAAGGCGAAGAAGGAGGAATTTATCGCGCAGCCCAGCCCCAGCGCAGCTGAGTGAATCGCTGCAATTACATGCCAAGGTAATTGCACCACGGCGACCGGAGATTTTTATCCTCGCACCTTCCACAAAGAAACCTTCCCCTCCCGGGCTATTCAATTTATTCTGTTCCCTCTCTCGGTCTCTCCTCGCGTCTACGATCGCGCGCCGGCCCACTACAAAAAACCAGGCCGCCGCAGTTTTTTCGCTCGCATTGAAAAATTGCGACACGGCGTGCATGCATGGCCTCCGCTGGCTGACTCGCGGTTTCCCGAAGGCGTTTTTCGAGGATCCACGTGTACAGGAATTGTGGGCAGTTAACGAGTGTGCCGCAGTCGAAGTTTGATAAATTTGAGAGAAATTGTTGGGTGTACGATGATTGTTTGATTTATTGAGGAAGGTTGGGCGAGTTGGAAATTGAATTGTGAGAGGTGAACGCTAAATTGTTTTAATTAGTGCAGTGAATGATTGGTTCTGGTGCATTTTTGAGGAATGTAAATTGACAAGAAATAGGGAATTATTTATTGGTAAACTTAATAGGTACAGATACCTACTGAGGTATCGAAAAATCATTAAATAAATTTTACCAAATTTTGTGGACCTTGTTTTGTGGACATATCCAAGTATCAAAATTCCACATCCTACGTATACAAAGTCTAAGTCTCAAAATTCCATGTCTTATGTATCTAAACTCTAAAAATCCTGGCCCTAGGTACACCTAACTCTGAGATACCAAAGATTTATCGCGCAAATTTTACCAAATTTGGTACACCTTGTGCGCAGGTATCCAAGTCGCAAAATTACCTCAAAATTCCACATCCTACGTATACAAAGTCTAAGTCTCAAAATTCCATGTCTTATGTATCTAAATCCTGAAAGTCCTGGCCCTAGGTACACCTAACTCTGAGATACCAAAGAATTATCGCGCAAATTTTATCAAATTTGGTGCACCTTGTGCGTAGGTATCCAAGTCGCAAAATTACCATTTCCTACGTATATAAAACCTAAAAGTCGCAAAATTCCACATCCTACGTATCTAAATCCTGAAAGTCCTGGCCCTAGGTACACCTAACTCTGAGATACCAAAGAATTATCGCGCAAATTTTACCAAATTTGGTACACCTTGTGCGCAGGTATCCAAGTCGCAAAATTACCATTTCCTACGTATATAAAACCTAAAAGTCGCAAAATTCCACATCCTACGTATCTAACTCCTGAAAGTCCTGGCCCTAGGTACACTTAACTCTGAGATACCAAAGAATTATCGCGCAAATTTTACCAAATTTGGTACACCTTGTGCGCAGGTATCCAAGTCGCAAAATTACCATTTCCTACGTATATAAAACCTAAAAGTCGCAAAATTCCACATCCTACGTATCTAACTCCTGAAAGTCCTGGCCCTAGGTCCACTTAACTCTGAGATACCAAAGAATTATCACGTAAATTCTACCAAATTTTGTCAACCTTACGTATAGATATCCAACTCTCAAAATTCCATATCTCACATATCTAAATCGTAAAAGTCCTGGCCCTAGGTCCACTTAACCCCGAGATACCAAAGAATTACGTAAATTGTATAATACCAAACTGTGCGGACCTTCTACGTCAGCATCCAAGTCTGAAAATTTCGTATACCACGTACATAAACCCTAGAAGTCCTGGTTCCCGAGAATCTAGGTCAACTAACCAGATCCAAAAATGTATACTTAAAGGCAGCAGTGTAGTTTCGACACCAGATCCGTTTGGCGCTACGGTTATCCTAATTCTCGACGGATCGTTTTGTTTCACAGATGGCATGCAAACGATCGAGGCAGATCGATGATTAATTCTTGGCGATCAGCCGGGCATGCGAGCCGTTTTTGTCGAGGCTGGTTGAACGTACCGATTTACGTAATCGGTCCAAGCGAGAATTGTGTAACGGTGGTTCTTGCTCGACGACACGTTGCGATCCATTAATTGTTCCCAATGATTTTCGTGACGGTGGATAGATTGGTGGTTCGGTTATGTTTGCTGGTTTCGTCGTTTTCGAAACGGTAGAACGCGTTTAGAAGTTTTCTTCAAACCTACTTTCAATTTTTACAACGACCAATATCGATTTCTGTATATGCACCTCTGAAGATACAAAACCGTCAATCTTCGCATCTAATAATTGTCACTTGTACAACCCATCAAACAGCCATTTCAACAAATCACATTTGCGATAAACGAAAAATCTTCCTCGAATTTTTGCAATAGCTAATATTGATGTCTGAACACCGTACACGCACCTCTCAAGATAGAAAACGATCAATCTTCGCGTCCAATAATTGTCACTTCCATAACCCATCAACCTACCACTTCAACAAATCACACTTGCCAACAAACGAAAAATCTTTCAGCGTGCATTAAATCGGAAAAAACAGAGAGGAAAAACTCATCTCTCTCTCTCTCTGGTCGCATAAACCTTTCACCAGAGGGACGACGACGACGTATCACGAGAAAAGAAAATTCCACTTTGCGGCGCATGAACACGCGATCACCGACAAGACCCGTTACAACGAAAGAACCGAGGTAACACCTCGATAAACGCGGCCTCCCTCTTGCTCTCTTGTCACCGCTTAAAAAGCCATTCAATTCTCGAAAGCCCGGCTCGTTCGGCATTAAGTAATTACCGTGCCACCCAGGAGATCGTTAACGCTTCGCGTATCAGCTCTTCGAAACATCCTATCCCTGTTATAATACACACACACACACGTAGGCATATAAATACGAACAAGTGTTTTCTCGAAACCGCTATCGTCACGAAGACACGGGAGGAAGATCAAAGAAACAAAAAAATAGAAAGAAGAGGCCAGACCAAATGAAAGAGAAGAGAGAGAGAGAGAAAAAGGGAACGAAAAACTTGAAACCACTCGTAGACACGTACGTACCGGGTGAAATAAGAAAGAAAAAGGAAGAGGAGAAGATGAAGTAAGCATAGAGGCGCGACAGCTCGTTAACGCGTTCTTACGGGCGTTTCGATGATCGATCGGTACGAAATTAGCGAGATAAGCGAGTGTAACGTTGGCGGGTATCGTCGGTCCGACGACGAGGGTGTCCGTGGTGCAACGGTAACGGGGTACTCTGTATCGGTCTCTTTCTGGCGTGTGCAGCGTTCGGAGGCGGAGGTGTGCAGGAGGCGAACGCGGAGGCGGAGGGCATCGGCGGCGGCGGTGGTTATCCAGATAGCAGATAGCCAGGACGGTGGTCTCGTTTGCGGTTTGACCACCCTTGTGGTGCACTGCCCTAACCGCCCCTAACCACCATACCGCACCATCCGCAGCCGCGCGGTGTGTGCAACCGGCGATAATGTCGCCCTTGCTGCGGCCGATGCATGTCGTTGCACTGGCCACGCTCGAAGCACAAAGTGTCCTGGCGAATGTTGCCTCTACGTTGCCTCCTCTTTCACCGACTTCTTCTTTATTCAGTTCTTTAGTTTAAGCGTCACCACGGATACTTCCATTTCTTTTCTCAGTCGCTGCTTAGCGGAGATTTTGTCTAGTGAGAGATACACCGAATTTCGGCGGAATTTTGGGTGTCTTACTCGCGATGAAATTTTGGTGAAAGCGATTTGTAGAATATTAGGGAATTCTTTGAATCGTAAAGATGACAGTTTTAAAAATACCAAGGAAGTAGATGTAGATACAGTGAAGTGAATATTGTAATCATCCTTCTTACTCTGCATACTAATAATAGGTTCCTTTTACTTAGGATAAAATTGAAGTGAAAAAATCGACTTGCAAGGATCACATAGACAATTTTAGGTAATTCTTAGAATCATAAAAATGAAGTTTTCTGCCTCATCACCCTAAAAATACAAAACCACCCGATGTAGATACAACGTAGATGCGATTAAAAATTGCAGATGTGTGAGTTGTTAAATTATCCCATTCCAGTGATCGTTCAAATGACAATTTCAATCCTTCTTACTCTACGTCAGCGATTTTTAATCTTTCTTATCTCACAATACACACAAGCTAATTACCAAAATTCTACAGTACACTAAAAGATATATTATATCGTCGATCTGACAAAACAGTATACATTTCTGTCTGATTTGTAAAAAAAATATATTCTTTCCTCACTTTTTCAATTTTTTGATACTTTTATTAGAAAATCTTGAGTGAAAATCAGTGGTCTACATATTAATATGAAATTGAAGTAAAATCGACTTGCAGAAATCACATATACAATATTAAATAATTCTTAGAACTGTAAAAATGAATTTTCCTAACCTCAAAAGTATCAAGAAACTACATAAATATAAATGCAACGGGTCAAAATTAAAACGTGCAGATGTTAATAATAGTTGAATAATTCCGTTCCAAATGCAAATTTCAATAATCTCACTTACTCTACATATCGATCGTCTGTTTCCTTTTCTGCACGATGTTAATCTCTCTCGTACCGACCTCTCTTTGTCTTTCTCTACGCATGGTGGCGCGACGACGAAAAGGTAAGGTTCGCGATACTGGATGATCCTGATTAAAACGGGCCAACACGCTGGCTAAACGTCTTACCGGATTACCCGGCCGTGGTCCGACACTGGACAGGTTCATCGGCGGCCGCGTTTGACAGGCTGTTTTACGCAGACGACGATACAGGGGCAGCGTTGGATAAATAAGCTGGGCACGGACAAGTTAATTATACCGGTCGCCGTGTGCTCGATATTAATGCGATTCCAGCGGACCGTTTATTCGCTAAAAAACTCCGAATACGATCGAACGAGCTTAACGAGCTCCTTCCACGAGGCCCTGTGCCAGTATACACTCACGCTCTCTTGCGACAACCAGGCTACGTAACTGGGCCCAGCGCGATAAACGAAAGCGTATCAGCCACCTGTAATGTGAGAAAATATCGAGAGGCTTAGGGTTACACGTATGTAACGGCATAACAGCACTGCACGCGATATTAAATATAATTGGAAAATGAAATTTTAATATTCGACAGGTTACACGTAAATATAGCAATCTTGTACATTCTGGTAGTAGATGTTCGGAGGATAAACGTTACACTGTCTTCGAAACACGTGTTCCAAGTTCTCGCTTATATAAACTTTGGTTGTTATTCGTAGGAATTTCGATATGAAAATATTTCAAGTATTCTTGGAAAGATTTTACTATATTCGAGATTCTTACCTTATTACATTTTTACGAAAATGTAAGGTACATATTTTGACTAGTTGAGTAGTTGGAACGTTGCGACGCATTTTTCAGGTTATGTGCCGACCGCCATAAAAATCAGTTTGCTGCGCGCGCATGCGGGTACTCTGAATGCTTGGAATTTTTCTCGCATCTGTGTCCCTGTCTGGATACACGATGACCCATCTCGTTCACCATCGGTTGACTGAAAATCTCTCTCTCTCTAGTCCAGTGTCTCCACGGTCAGAAATGAACCCTTCTCCGAATGATTAACCAGCCGTTTACTAGACGCCCAGAGGAAACGTTTCTACGAGGCGAATCATCGGCAGGCGATGGTCAGGTTTACACATCGGCATATACGTGTATGTACACAGAGGTATGGGTATAATGTGTACACACGGTTGCATACATACACGAGCATAGATGAAGGGCGAGGCGTAGTGCAACCGCACGTGTGTACACTTTACATATGTATACCTTGCACACGACGTATGTACACTGCGTAACGCCTATACGACAGCGGGCCGCGCCTAACGAACCGAAATGATACCTACCAGTAGCGTCGCCGTCGCGTGTGTGTGCGCGCACGTATACGCATGCGCGCGCGCGCCACAGTCGACACATGGTTACACACGAACACGTGTCGCCGCGTAGCGCGAAGAGAGCGAGAGCAGCAGCAGGCAGGCTCGCTTAATGCTCGGGCATTAACGCTAATTGATGGATTGTTTATAATATTTAACGCTTCGTTTCTTCTCCTCCTTCTTCTGTCGCGATACTTCGCTGCTGACGCCTCTTTTTCCTTCTTTTTCTCCACTTCACGCTCTCCTCGTCTCGCTCGTGTCGCATATAGAGCAAACAGTTCAGTTCCTCTCCTTTCGTATCTTCTTCTCTCATCCCGTGCAGCAGTTGACCACGTCGGAACGAACACACA